>NC_072466.1:23463612-23662767 GCF_027596085.1 Anoplopoma fimbria | reverse complement strand
CCTGGCCCTGGCCTGGCCTGGCCTGGCCTGGCCTGGCCCTGGCCCTGGCCTGGCCTGGCCTGGCCCTGGCCTGGCCTGGCCTGGCCCTGGCCCTGGCCCTGGCCTGGCCTGGCCTGGCCCTGGCCTGGCCCTGGCCTGGCCTGGCCTGGCCTGGCCCTGGCCTGGCCCTGGCCTGGCCTGGCCCTGGCCTGGCCTGGCCTGGCCTGGCCTGGCCCTGGCCCTGGCCTGGCCCTGGCCTGGCCTGGCCTGGCCCTGGCCTGGCCTGGCCTGGCCTGGCCCTGGCCTGGCCTGGCCCTGGCCCTGGCCCTGGCCCTGGCCTGGCCTGGCCTGGCCCTGGCCTGGCCTGGCCTGGCCCTGGCCTGGCCTGGCCTGGCCTGGCCTGGCCCTGGCCTGGCCTGGCCCTGGCCTGGCCCTGGCCTGGCCCTGGCCCTGGCCTGGCCTGGCCTGGCCTGGCCTGGCCCTGGCCTGGCCTGGCCTGGCCCTGGCCTGGCCTGGCCTGGCCTGGCCTGGCCTGGCCCTGGCCCTGGCCTGGCCTGGCCTGGCCTGGCCTGGCCCTGGCCTGGCCCTGGCCTGGCCTGGCCTGGCCTGGCCCTGGCCTGGCCTGGCCTGGCCTGGCCTGGCCCTGGCCTGGCCTGGCCTGGCCTGGCCTGGCCCTGGCCTGGCCCTGGCCTGGCCTGGCCCTGGCCCTGGCCTGGCCTGGCCTGGCCTGGCCTGGCCCTGGCCTGGCCTGGCCTGGCCCTGGCCTGGCCCTGGCCTGGCCTGGCCCTGGCCCTGGCCTGGCCCTGGCCTGGCCTGGCCTGGCCTGGCCTGGCCTGGCCTGGCCTGGCCTGGCCCTGGCCTGGCCTGGCCTGGCCCTGGCCTGGCCTGGCCCTGGCCCTGGCCTGGCCTGGCCTGGCCTGGCCCTGGCCTGGCCTGGCCTGGCCCTGGCCTGGCCTGGCCTGGCCCTGGCCCTGGCCTGGCCTGGCCTGGCCCTGGCCTGGCCCTGGCCCTGGCCCTGGCCTGGCCTGGCCTGGCCCTGGCCTGGCCTGGCCTGGCCTGGCCTGGCCCTGGCCTGGCCTGGCCCTGGCCTGGCCCTGGCCTGGCCCTGGCCTGGCCTGGCCTGGCCTGGCCTGGCCTGGCCCTGGCCTGGCCCTGGCCTGGCCTGGCCCTGGCCTGGCCTGGCCCTGGCCTGGCCTGGCCTGGCCCTGGCCTGGCCTGGCCCTGGCCTGGCCTGGCCTGGCCCTGGCCCTGGCCTGGCCCTGGCCTGGCCCTGGCCCTGGCCCTGGCCCTGGCCTGGCCTGGCCCTGGCCCTGGCCTGGCCTGGCCTGGCCCTGGCCCTGGCCTGGCCCTGGCCTGGCCCTGGCCTGGCCTGGCCTGGCCCTGGCCTGGCCCTGGCCTGGCCTGGCCTGGCCTGGCCCTGGCCTGGCCTGGCCCTGGCCTGGCCCTGGCCTGGCCTGGCCTGGCCTGGCCTGGCCTGGCCCTGGCCTGGCCTGGCCTGGCCTGGCCCTGGCCTGGCCTGGCCCTGGCCCTGGCCTGGCCTGGCCCTGGCCTGGCCTGGCCTGGCCCTGGCCTGGCCTGGCCTGGCCCTGGCCCTGGCCCTGGCCTGGCCCTGGCCCTGGCCTGGCCTGGCCTGGCCCTGGCCTGGCCTGGCCTGGCCTGGCCCTGGCCCTGGCCTGGCCTGGCCCTGGCCTGGCCTGGCCTGGCCCTGGCCTGGCCCTGGCCTGGCCTGGCCTGGCCTGGCCCTGGCCTGGCCCTGGCCTGGCCTGGCCCTGGCCTGGCCTGGCCTGGCCCTGGCCTGGCCTGGCCCTGGCCTGGCCCTGGCCTGGCCTGGCCTGGCCCTGGCCTGGCCTGGCCTGGCCTGGCCTGGCCCTGGCCTGGCCTGGCCTGGCCCTGGCCCTGGCCTGGCCCTGGCCTGGCCTGGCCTGGCCTGGCCTGGCCCTGGCCTGGCCTGGCCCTGGCCTGGCCTGGCCCTGGCCTGGCCTGGCCCTGGCCCTGGCCTGGCCTGGCCTGGCCCTGGCCTGGCCTGGCCCTGGCCCTGGCCCTGGCCTGGCCTGGCCTGGCCTGGCCTGGCCCTGGCCTGGCCTGGCCCTGGCCTGGCCTGGCCTGGCCTGGCCCTGGCCTGGCCTGGCCTGGCCTGGCCCTGGCCTGGCCCTGGCCTGGCCTGGCCTGGCCTGGCCTGGCCTGGCCCTGGCCTGGCCCTGGCCCTGGCCTGGCCTGGCCCTGGCCTGGCCTGGCCTGGCCTGGCCTGGCCTGGCCCTGGCCTGGCCTGGCCTGGCCCTGGCCTGGCCTGGCCCTGGCCTGGCCCTGGCCTGGCCTGGCCTGGCCTGGCCTGGCCTGGCCCTGGCCTGGCCCTGGCCTGGCCTGGCCTGGCCTGGCCTGGCCTGGCCTGGCCTGGCCCTGGCCTGGCCTGGCCCTGGCCTGGCCTGGCCTGGCCCTGGCCTGGCCTGGCCTGGCCTGGCCTGGCCCTGGCCCTGGCCTGGCCCTGGCCCTGGCCTGGCCTGGCCTGGCCCTGGCCTGGCCTGGCCTGGCCCTGGCCCTGGCCCTGGCCTGGCCTGGCCTGGCCTGGCCTGGCCTGGCCCTGGCCCTGGCCCTGGCCTGGCCTGGCCTGGCCTGGCCTGGCCTGGCCTGGCCCTGGCCTGGCCTGGCCCTGGCCTGGCCTGGCCCTGGCCTGGCCTGGCCTGGCCTGGCCTGGCCCTGGCCTGGCCTGGCCTGGCCCTGGCCTGGCCTGGCCTGGCCTGGCCTGGCCTGGCCTGGCCTGGCCTGGCCTGGCCCTGGCCTGGCCTGGCCCTGGCCTGGCCCTGGCCTGGCCTGGCCTGGCCTGGCCTGGCCCTGGCCTGGCCTGGCCTGGCCCTGGCCTGGCCTGGCCTGGCCCTGGCCTGGCCTGGCCTGGCCTGGCCTGGCCTGGCCTGGCCTGGCCTGGCCTGGCCTGGCCCTGGCCTGGCCCTGGCCTGGCCTGGCCTGGCCTGGCCTGGCCTGGCCTGGCCTGGCCCTGGCCCTGGCCTGGCCTGGCCTGGCCCTGGCCCTGGCCTGGCCTGGCCCTGGCCCTGGCCTGGCCCTGGCCTGGCCCTGGCCTGGCCTGGCCCTGGCCTGGCCTGGCCTGGCCTGGCCTGGCCTGGCCTGGCCTGGCCTGGCCTGGCCTGGCCTGGCCTGGCCCTGGCCTGGCCTGCCTGGCCTGGCCTGGCCTGGCCTGGCCTGGCCTGGCCTGGCCTGGCCTGGCCTGGCCTGGCCTGGCCTGGCCTGGCCTGGCCTGGCCTGGCCTGGCCCTGGCCTGGCCTGGCCTGGCCTGGCCTGGCCTGGCCTGGCCTGGCCTGGCCTGGCCTGGCCCTGGCCTGGCCTGGCCTGGCCCTGGCCTGGCCTGGCCTGGCCTGGCCTGGCCTGGCCCTGGCCTGGCCCTGGCCTGGCCTGGCCTGGCCTGGCCTGGCCTGGCCTGGCCTGGCCTGGCCTGGCCTGGCCTGGCCTGGCCTGGCCTGGCCTGGCCTGGCCTGGCCTGGCCTGGCCTGGCCCTGGCCTGGCCTGGCCTGGCCCTGGCCCTGGCCTGGCCTGGCCTGGCCCTGGCCTGGCCTGGCCTGGCCTGGCCTGGCCTGGCCTGGCCTGGCCTGGCCTGGCCTGGCCTGGCCTGGCCTGGCCTGGCCTGGCCTGGCCTGGCCTGGCCTGGCCTGGCCTGGCCTGGCCTGGCCTCCTGGCCTGGCCTGGCCTGGCCTGGCCTGGCCTGGCCTGGCCTGGCCTGGCCTGGCCCTGGCCTGGCCTGGCCTGGCCTGGCCTGGCCTGGCCTGGCCTGGCCTGGCCTGGCCTGGCCTGGCCTGGCCTGGCCTGGCCTGGCCTGGCCTGGCCTGGCCTGGCCTGGCCTGGCCTGGCCTGGCCTGGCCTGGCCTGGCCCTGGCCTGGCCTGGCCTGGCCTGGCCTGGCCTGGCCTGGCCTGGCCTGGCCTGGCCTGGCCTGGCCTGGCCTGGCCTGGCCTGGCCTGGCCTGGCCTGGCCTGGCCTGGCCCCTGGCCTGGCCTGGCCTGGCCTGGCCTGGCCTGGCCTGGCCTGGCCTGGCCTGGCCTGGCCTGGCCTGGCCTGGCCTGGCCTGGCCTGGCCTGGCCTGGCCTGGCCTGGCCTGGCCTGGCCTGGCCTGGCCTGGCCCTGGCCTGGCCTGGCCTGGCCTGGCCCTGGCCTGGCCTGGCCTGGCCGGCCTGGCCTGGCCTGGCCCTGGCCTGGCCTGGCCTGGCCTGGCCTGGCCTGGCCTGGCCTGGCCTGGCCTGGCCTGGCCCTGGCCTGGCCTGGCCTGGCCTGGCCTGGCCTGGCCTGGCCTGGCCTGGCCCTGGCCTGGCCTGGCCTGGCCTGGCCTGGCCTGGCCTGGCCTGGCCTGGCCTGGCCTGGCCTGGCCTGGCCTGGCCTGGCCTGGCCTGGCCTGGCCTGGCCTGGCCCTGGCCTGGCCTGGCCTGGCCCCTGGCCTGGCCTGGCCTGGCCTGGCCTGGCCTGGCCTGGCCTGGCCCTGGCCTGGCCTGGCCTGGCCTGGCCTGGCCCTGGCCTAACCCTGGCCTAACCCCTGGCCTGGCCTGGCCTGGCCTGGCCTGGCCTGGCCTGGCCTGGGCCTGGCCTGGCCTGGCCTGGCCTGGCCTAACCCCCTGGCCCTGGCCCTGGCCTGGCCCTGGCCTGGCCCTAACCCTGGCCTGGCCTGGCCTGGCCTGGCCCTGGCCCTGGCCTGGCCTAACCCTGGCCTGGCCTGGCCCTGGCCTGGCCTGGCCCTGGCCTAACCCTGGCCCTAACCCTGGCCCTGGCCCTGGCCTAACCCTGGCCTGGCCTGGCCCCTGGCCTGGCCTGCCCTGGCCCTGGCCTGGCCCTGGCCTGGCCCTAACCCTAACCTGGCCTGGCCTGGCCTGGCCTGGCCCTCAACCCTAACCCTGGCCTAACCCTAACCCTGGCCTAACCCTAACCCTGGCCTAACCCTAACCCTAACCTGGCCTAACCCTAACCTAACCCTGGCCCTGGCCCTGGCCTATAACCCTGGCCTGGCCAGAAAAAATGGCCTGAACCCTCTTGCCTAACCCCTGGCCTGGCCCTAACCCCCCTTCCCCTGGCCCTAACCCTAACCTAACCCTAACCCTGGCCGGGCTTGGCCTGGCCTAACCCTCCCTGGCCTACCCATTCGGAAAGGGTGTATTTTCAAAATGGATCCTGGTTTTCATCCCTGGCCTAACCCTAACCCTAACCCTAACCCTAACCCCTAACCCTAACCCTAACCCTGGCCCTAACCCTAACCCTAACCCTAACCCTGGCCTAACCCTGGCCTAACCCTGGCCTAACCCTAACCCCTAACCCTAACCCTGGCCCTAACCCTAACCCTAACCCTAACCCTAACCCCCTAACCCTAACCCTGGCCCCTAACCCTGGCAGCCTGGCCTGGCCCACAGGAAGGACCTGAACCCCTGCAGTGGCCTGGCCTGGCCGTGCCCTACTGGCCTGGCCTACCTGGCCTAACCTAGGATCTTCAGAAAAAATGTTATTCTGGCCCTAACCCTAATCCCTAACCCTAACCCCTAACCCCTAACCCTAACCCTAACCCTAACAGACCTGGTAACCTAACCTAACCCTGGCCTAAACCCTAACCTAACCCTAACCGTAACCCTGGCCCTGGCCCTACCCCCTGGCCCTGGCCTAACCCTAAAACCCTAATCAAACCTGTGGTTTTCATCCCTAATCCTAACCCTACCCTAACCCTAACCCTAACCCTAACCCTAACCCTAACCTAAGGGTAACCTAACCCTAACCCTAACCTGGCCTAACCCCTAACCCTAACCCTAACCTTCTGGCCTAATTCACGAAAACCCCTGGCCTGGCGAACCATTCCTAAGGTCCTAACCCTAACCCTAACCCTAACCCTAAACCTGGCCAATCCCTTACCCTAACCCTAACCCTAACCCTGGCCAAGTCCCTAACCCCTAACCCTAACCCTCCCTAACCTAATCCTTTTAAATCGTGGTTTTCATCCCTATTCCTAACCCTAACCCTAACCCTAACCCTAACCCTAACCCCTAACCCTAACCCTAACCTAACCCTAACCCTAACCCTAACCCTAACCCTAACCCTAACCCTAACCCTAACCCTAACCCTAACCCTAACCCTAACCCTAACCTAACCCTAACCCTAACCCCCTAACCCTATCCCCCTAACCCTAACCCTAACCCTAACCCTAACCCTATCCCTAACCCTAACCCTAACCCTAAACCCTAACCCTAACCCCCTAACCCTAACCCCTAACCCTAACCCTAACCCTAACCCTAACCCTAACCCTAACCCTAACCCTAACCCTAACCCTAACCTAACCCTAACCCCTAACCCTAACCCCCTGGCCCTAACCCCTAACCCTAACCTAACCTAACCCTAACCCTAACCCTAACCCTAACCCCCTAACTAACCCTAACCCTAACCCTAACCCTAACCCTAACCCTAATCTTCAACCCTAAATGTAACCCTAACCCTAAACCTAACCTAACCCAACCCTAACCCTAACCCTAACCCTAACCCTTAACCCTAACCCTAACCCAGACAGGGTAACCCTAACCCATAACCCTAATCCCTAACCCTAACCCTAACCTAACCCTAACCCTAAAAGTTATTCCCTAGGGTGTAACCTCTTCACAATAATCAGAATCCCTATTTTCAACCTCTTCCTAACAATAACAGACAACCCTGAGACCCCTTCCCTAAAAAGTTATTCAAGAATATGTAACCTCTCATGTGTAATCAGACATTCCCTAACCCTAGACCTCTTCACAATACAATAACAGACAGAGTGAGACCTCTTCACAATAACAGACAGGGTGAGACCTCTTCACAATACAATAACAGACAGAGTGAGACCTCTTCACAATAACAGACAGAGTGAGACCTCTTCACAATACAATAACAGACAGAGTGAGACCTCTTCACAATAACAGACAGAGTGAGACCTCTTCACAATAAAATAACAGACAGAGTGAGACCTCTTCACAATAACAGACAGAGTGAGACCTCTTCACAATAACAGACAGGGTGAGACCTCTTCACAATAACAGACAGAGTGAGACCTCTTTGTTACACACTGAATGATGATCATTTCCATTCAGTCGCCAGATGAGTTTTTAATTCTGTGAATACAAACAGAAAGACAGTCTCGGGTGAATATCTTCCACTGCTGCTATCCTGTGTGATCCTACATCAGTGAAACCATCTAATACAACTGTAATTAGGTTAAACAAAATATAAATACACAACCTAAAATGTACAGCTTAACATAACTAATAAAGCACTGCTTATCACCAGCACAGGACAACACATGTATCTGTGTACAGGGTTAGGGTTAGGTTACACATGTATCTGTGTACAGGGTTAGGGTTAGGTTAGGGTTAGGTTACACATGTATCTGTGTACAGGGTTAGGTTACACATGTATCTGTGTACAGGGTTAGGGTTAGGTTACACATGTATCTGTGTACAGGGTTAGGTTAGGGTTAGGTTACACATGTATCTGTGTACAGGGTTAGGGTTAGGGGTTAGGTTACACATGTATCTGTGTACAGGGTTAGGGTAGGGTTAGGTTACACATGTATCTGTGTACAGGGTTAGGGTTAGGGTTAGGTTACACATGTATCTGTGTACAGCCTGCATGAACAATGCAGTTATAGGCTAGGTTAGTGACGTCACGCTGGCGCCAAACAGCCAGCGGGCTCGACCTTCTTAGTTTAGCTACTGATGCTAGCTTCAGTTAGCTGCCTTATATGTCAACAATAAACACTTCATAAACATGAAAACATGTGAACTTAACATAATGTATATGACGCTTGTGTACTTCTCTCACCTGTGAATACAAACAGAAAGACAGTCTCGGGTGAATATCTTCCACTGCCGCTATCCTGACTGTCCTTTCTTACGGCTTCACTAACTTGCTTCTCTTAAGAATTACAGCGTCACCACCATACAGAAGCCGCTACTGCCCCCTATTGGCGAAAGTGATTTTCGCCCTCCGATTACTTAAAGTGAAAGCAGGTTAGTTTAGAAGTAACACAAAGCGTTTTAAATTATAATAACCAGAAAATAATGGTGTGGGGGACAAGTTAATAACACACACTAATACATTAACAATCCTGCAAATAATTGTAGCCATTCAAATGTCCAGGGTGCCACACCCTCCCCTACTTAATAAAAAGAAAAAGAAAAATGTTGTTACTCTTTTTCTTTTTTCCCATAACTCCATAAACACTTATTACTGCTCTGATGGTGTCCGTACTTACAGGTCTCAGTGCTAGAGAGCCTGTGTGCAGATGATGTGTGCCTGTGAAAACAGGAATAAATGAGGAAGCAGGCAGTTCTGTGGCGTCTTCATTGGTAGTTTTCCCGGGCTATATTTATTACATATTTCTTTCAAGTGCATTGTCTTTCACAAAATCACATAAATGTACAACAACTTAACTAAGCAACATTCACACATTCATATATTCACTATCCCACTTAATCACTCCATCCAGTCAGTATAACTGGGACAGCTGGGCATAAAACCCTCTCGTCCCACAGCTGTGGTGTAGGTCCCACAGCTACTGTGGTGTAGGTGACGTCAGGTGACGTCCCACAGCACTGTGGTGAGGTGACGTCACGGATCTCTAGCCGTCCCACAGCTACTGTGGTGTAGGTGACGTCACGGATCGGATCTCTAACAATAGGTGACGGCGGATCTCTAACAATGGCGGCGCCAACAATACGACGAGCGCTAACACAGGCTAACAAACAGGCAACACTAATATACATCTTTCGGTCACATTTAACCAACATACTCAGTGTGACACAACTCATTGAACATACAGATTTATATCACTTCATTATTTACAAATATTATGATGTGCAGGAGCCAGAAAACCCAGAGGAATGTACTGCTATTATCATTCAGCTAAGCTAACGTTAGCATCCGACAGTCAGTCTTAATACCGAACTCACGTTGCCTCTAAACAAATACATGAAACACAAATTTTAACAATTGTTCTATAAACATTGGTCTCTATTTAAATGGTGTTTATTTTGTATTTACATATATTACTAACCTGTGAGAGCAGGCAGTTCTGTGGCGTCTTCATTGAGAGTTTTCCCGCGCTGTGGGAAGACGTTGCGTGCGCACATCCTGAACCACAGCGCTGCACTGCCGCCTAGTGGCCACAGGGTGAAATACACTTCTGAGGAAGTTAGTATAATAGATGATTCTATTTCATTGAATATTTTAACTAACAGTACATTACATCATATATTAATCAAATAAACAAAAATGTGACCATACATTTTGTGTGCGTCACACAGGGCTACACTTATATAAAACAGATCTCAAGGATAGCCTTTTTTTCATTTACGTAACATTGCGAAAATCAGGCAAATCCTGTCTCAAAGCGATGCAGAAAAACTAGTTCATGCATTTGTTCCCTGTAGACTAGATTACTGTAACTCCTTATTATCAGGCTGCTCTAATAGGTCTCTTAGATCTTTACAGTTGATCCAGAATGCTGCAGCACGTGTTCTAACAAACACTAAGAAAAGAGATCATATTACTCCAGTATTAGCTTCTCTGCACTGGCTCCCTGTTAAATCAAGAATAGAATTTAAAATTATTTTACTTACCTACAAAGCTCTAACTGGCCAGGCACCGTCTTATCTTAAGGAACTTATAGTTCCATATTACCCAACTAGAGAGCTGCGCTCCATCAATGCAGGGTTACTTGTGGTTCCTAGAGTATATAAAAGTAGGATGGGAGCCAGAGCCTTCAGTTATCAGGCTCCTCTTCTGTGGAACCAGGTTCCAGTTTCAGTCCGGGGGGCAGACACACTCACCACTTTTAAGAGCAGGCTTAAGACCTTCCTTTTTGAGTTAGGGCTGGTTCAGGTTTATAGTTAGGGCTGGTTCAGGTTGGCCTTGGTCCAGCCCCTAGATATGCTGCTATATGCCTAGACAGCCGGGGGACTACCTAGGATACGCTGAGCTCCTCTCTCCTCTTCTCTCCCTCCATCTTTATGTATTAATCTCCTATTTATGCACATTACTGATTTTGCTTCTTCCCCGGAGTTCTTGTGCTTTCTCGCCTCGCAGGTTCCCAGGAATCGGGGTTATATTTGGACTGTCATCGTGCCACCTACTGAGGCCCTGCTGACACCCACTACTACTACCACTATCATTATTAGTCACATTACTATTATTATTGCCTGTACTATTACGCTTATTGACTTGCTTGTACCCTGGAGTCTTTGTGCTTTCTCGCTTCGCAGGCTTCTATAAATCGTGGCTGTACCTGGACCGTGGTCGTGCATCCTGCTACGGCCCTGCTGACACCGACTGCTACCACCATTATTATTACTAGTCACATTACTATTACTATTACCTGTACCATTAAGCATTTTAGCTTTACTTCCACCCTGAAGCCCTTTTTGCTTTCTCGCTCTGCAGGTTTCCATGAATCGTTGTGGTACCTGGACCGTAGTCGTGCCTCCTGCTGTGAGCCGACTGACACCCACTGCTACTTCGATTATTATTATTAATCACATTACTATCCCTATTTTCATAATTATAATTCTACTATAATAATTGCTGCTGTTATTATAAGTAGTCTTATTATATGAATCATTTATGTCATATACATTGAATGTGTTGTATCTCTGTTATGCTGCTCATTCTGTACACATGACATCTATTGCATTCTGTCCATCCTGGGAGAAGGATCCCTCCTCTGTCGTTCTCCCAGAGGTTTCTTCCTTTTTTCTCCCTGTTAAAGGGGTTTTTAGGGGAGTTTTTCCTGTGCCGATGTGAGGGAAGGACAGAGGATGTCGCATGTGTACAGATTGTAAAGCCCTCTGAGGCAAATTTGTAATTTGTGATTCTGGGCTATACAAAATAAACTGAATTGAATTGAATTGAATTGAATACCAGGTGCTGTAAGCTTTTTCACTCCTCTTTACAAAAAGCAGAGGGCGCTGCTGCTTTTTCAGTGGACACCGACTGGGCGGGATGGAAATAGCTAGATCATGACTTGCCGGTATAGAAATGACACAAATCCAGTTCGATGATGGCTTTCATCATTCCGAAGCTCACCGATCATTTTCTTTTCAATCTTATGCTAACGTATTCTACATTTCAACAGTAAATATTAATCTTTTTACTGCACTACATTTGTGATCCTTATAGCCACTTTGTACATTCTGATTTGACATTTAAAAGCTGTGAGTGTGTCTGGAAATCTGCAGGCGCTCCCTGTATAGACGAAAGAGCAAAGTGTGGTGATATAGTATCTTTAAAAGGCCCTTTGGTAGGCACAATATTTGCTTACGGCCATACCACCCTGAACACGCCCGATCTCGTCTGATCTCGGAAGCTAAGCAGGGTAATTGCATGGTAGTATTGATAATATATAAAGAAAACAAACCACAAAAACTGACTATATTCTGTAATATATTCTTATCACCTTCAAATATTCCACAACTGCTTACTATGGGTCATGTTAGTAAAGAGCTGAAAACCTTGTTCACAGATGGCGTCCTGTTCATTTTCAAAGAAAGATGCCCACTGGGCGCAAGAATAAAAAAGTGCATAACTTATTAACACAATATTATGTACCCTTCTTTTTTCTCCAAACCACATATGTTGGGACATATACAAAAAATGTTTTTGAGTCAGTTCATTTATTTTTCTTAAAATAAATGATGTTATCAATTGTACAAAGAAAGCCTTTGCCCGTTTCCATGCATCATAAAGAGTTTCAAAATGTTCTGTAGTTGGATTATTTCCTTATTTGTTTTCTTCTTGTATTTGAATTTTGTGTATTTACAAAAAAACAACAGATTGCGAATAATTGAAATTTCCAAAAGAAATCAGAAGTATAAATATATATACAGTACCAGTCAAAAGTTTTGGACACACCTTCTCATTCAACTACTTCTCTAAAATATATAAGAATATAAGAATCTAAAATATCAAACATATTCTGGTTTGTTGAGCATTTGTTTGTTTACCACATAATTCCATATGTGTTCCTTCATAGTTTGGATGTCTTCAATATTAATCTACAATGTAGAAAAAAAATAAAATAAAGAAAAAACAATGAGAAGGTGTGTCCAAACTTTTGACTGGTACTGTATATATATATATATATATATATATATATATATATATATATATATATATATATATATATATATACACACACATATGAATAAATGTATACGTTCTGTCCGTGCAGATGGTGGTCTTCCATGGTCTGTTGTATGTTCAATAAATTGTCTTTTGTTTGTTAAATAAAGTTGTAATAAAAAATAAAAAAAAAAAAAACAGACAGACGGGGAAGTCACGTGATACTTCATGTGATTCCAGTCATATGATAGGAAACATAACACCTGTTAACATAATTGTTTGTTTGTTTGTTTGTTTGTTTTTGTTGGATTTGCATAACATTAACAATGAATCAAATAATCTCAGTAGGATCGACTTTATAGATTTATCTAACACATCCCATGGAAGAACTTCTGCAGGAGGGTTGCAACACAGTTTGCCCTGCCCACAACATTATTCAAGTTTCCATGCAAATCCAATGCCTCTGACAGGTGGACAAATAAACCTGTCAGGACTGACTATACCAACGAACTTCACCCTCAAAATAGGAGTTACAGATTTAGTCTCGAGGAACCATGTCCTCTCACATGCGAGCTGGATGTATTCTACCTATACTCTGTGTAATACCCCTCCTGGTGTGGGTACCTGGGTGCACAGCGCGCTATGAAGCAGACTGGACCAGTCTGGATGCCAGACCCCTGCCCCAGTGGTACGACGAGGCAAAGGTCGGGATTTTTGTCCACTGGGGAGTCTTCTCGGTCCCTGGCTTCGGGCGGTACAGTGAGTGGTTTTGGTCCTGGTGGAAGACGGATAAGGTCCCAGCTAATGTACTATTCATGCAGAAAAACTACCCCCCTGGCTTTGAGTATGCGGATTTTGCGCCCGAGTTTCGTGCAGAATTCTTTGATCCGAATGAGTGGGCGGATATATTCAAAGCCTCTGGAGCAAGGTGAGGTTATAAGGTCTATCATACAGCCATAACAATGTGCACAGACCTGTTTTTTTGTCTATTGTTCTCTGTGTCATTTGTTTGCATGATTTAGGCAGTGTTACTTCAGGCACAACAGTCACTATACAGTCTTCTTTCTTTATTATTCATAATAAAAGAATAAGTTTCTCTCAGAAGTCAGACAACAATACTTTTAACTGAGTATTATTGTGTGCTGTGTGTTGTCTGTCATGTCATGTCAGCCCAGAGGAGATAAGGCTTGCAGAATCAGTAATCTCTTTTAAATCACTTCTTAAAACACATTTTTACAGAATGGCTTTTTATGTGATGTCGTCGTTTTAATGTTTCGTTTTAATTTGGTTTTTAGTATTTTATCTTATATTCGTTTACTATTTTATGTTTACCTATTTCACTTGATTTTATGTATTTTGTTCGTTTCTTTGATTGTCACTTGTTATTTCATTTTGTTTCTTAGCTTAGTTTTATCCTAACAATTGTTCTTAATGTTTCTTCTATTGCACTGTTTTGCTGCCTTGTCTGTCGAAGCACTTTGTAAACCTTGTTTTAAAAGGTGCTATATAAATAAAGCTATTATTATTATTATTATTATTATTATTATTATTATGTGTAAAGGCATTTTTTGTGTACATGCTTTAACAGGTATGTGGTATTCACATCCAAACACCATGAAGGATTCGCAAACTGGCCCTCAGCAACCTCCTTTAACTGGAACTCCATGGATGTAGGTCCTCATCGGGACCTGGTGGGAGAACTGGCTGCAGCTGTCAGGAAGAAGTGAATAAATCTATATTAATTTAATTACAACTTATTCTTTTTAAATGCCTAGTGATCAGTACCGCAAATTAAGAAAGGGAAGTTAAGGTAACAATAAGACATGATGAAAATAATGATTGTTTTTCATCAGGGCAGCACCCAATGGTCGATGTCACAAAACAACATCTTATATTTGCATGCATTCTGTAAATCTTAAATGAGTCAGGTTGGAAATAGTTGACATAAAAAATTGACGGGGCAAAACTGCTTTATATATTCACTCATATGTCTCTGTTGACAGGTCATTGCACTTTGGTCTGTACCACTCTCTATTTGAATGGTACAATCCCCTTTACTTGGCAGACCGAGCCTCTGGATTCAAGACTCAGGACTTTGTTGCCCATAAGGCTATTCCAGAGCTAGTGGACCTCGTGACCTCGTACAAACCTGATCTGATCTGGTCTGATGGGGACTGGGAAGCCCCAGACACCTACTGGAACTCTACCCACTTCCTGGCCTGGCTCTACAATGACAGCCCAATCAAAGTAGGATAAAGCTTTTACAACAACGTTTATTAAACCGTGTCTATTTAATCATATTTTTTTCAGCACAAAATTGTATCATTGGTATAACATTAAAAAATACAATTGTTGGATAAATAGCAGCAGTCTCTTTTTTTGTAGATAACCACTTTTGTGTTTCTTCAGGATGTGGTGGTGACCAATGACAGGTGGGGAAAGGGCTGCTACTGCAAACATGGAGGCTACTACAACTGTGCTGACCGGTACACGCCTGGTAAACTTCCAGACCACAAATGGGAGAAGTGCCAGTCCATCGACACTCTTTCCTGGGGCTACCGAAGACACATGAAGCTAAGCGAGCTCATGGACCTGCCGTCCATCATAAAGGTGAAAGGTCACAGTAGGTCATCACCTAAGACTCGTGTTCGTCCAGTCTTCTTGTGTTAATCTAACACTCTCTCTCCTCAGGACATGGTGTATGTTGTGGCACTGGGTGGGAACTACCTGCTGAACATTGGGCCCATGTCAGATGGCATGATTGCCCCAGTGTTTGAGGAGAGGCTGAGGGGACTTGGTGTCTGGTTGGGGATCAATGGGGAGGCAATCTATGCTTCCAAACCCTGGAGGGTCCAGACAGAGAACAGCACGGTCACTGTCTGGTGAGAGTGAGATTGTGACTTTATTTTTTTCCCCTCCTATTTATGCTCATTATGCAAGGTAGAAATATCTTTTGATTATGTGATGTAAAATAATCCACTTTTGCTCCTATTGTAGGTACACTGCCAAAAACAATACCGTTAATGCCATTATCCTTGGCTGGCCGTCCAAACAACTCCTTCAGCTCGCAGCGCCAAGGGTGACTGGAGCCACAAAAGTAACCCTGACAACTTTATGCCTATAACGTTTAATCCCAGCTAACTTCATTTGTCATCATTATAAACTCTTCATGTTACTCTTTTAAAATTCACAGGTTACACTTATGGACTATCCCGATGTACCTCTGAAGTGGGCACCGCTGACACCAACAGCTGGACTGACGATTCTTATGCCTACTATGCCAGCATCTCCTGCAAATGCCTGGTGCCTGAAACTGGAGGGAGTGGTCTAACATCAGAGAGTTGTAATTAAATCACGAGCAAGTCTTTAGGTCAAGTGGCATCTCTGTTACGCTTTACTTACTGTGTGTGTGTGTGTGTGTGTGTGTGTGTGTGTGTGTGTGTGTGTGTGTGTTGTTGTGTTACATTAGGTGATCAATGGGATTTAAGTGGATTTTTGCTGTGCATATAATATGCACAGTAATATTAAAAGGCTGTCAAAGGACTCAGCAGGACTAAGAAAGAAAGTTCAACATTGTATGGTCATCACAACTGTGTTATGAGTCATTTACTTCACTCAGGTATTTACTGTGGATAAGTTTGGGGTCCTCTGTTACCCATGTACTATTAGAGGTCTCTGGATGGGCATTTTTTGTAATGAAAGTCTTTTAAAAGTGGTTGTTTTTGATGAAGAATGTAATAAACAAAGATAAATCATCTCTACGATACAATTTGTTTGTGTATGTGTGTAAAGGACATTTGTTTATGAGTGTTACTGCGATCTTTCTTATTCAATTAAAGCAATGGTCTTATGGGAAAACAGGGCCTCCCAGGGTCATGTTTTATCTCCAGTAGCCTACATGTTTATGAGTAGTGGTGGAAGGGCTGCACGGCTGTTCTGTTTTTGTCACTGATCTTTATGGTATAATACAGATGAGAGCGACAAAATAAGATTGAGTCTAATGTGTCAAAAAAACAAAAAAGACGGTCACGTGATACTTCAAGTGATTCCAGTCATATAGGTATATATATATATATATATATATACATATACATACACATACATATATACATATACATACATATACACATATACACATATATATATATATATATATATATATACATATATACATATATATATATACATATATATATATACAGTACCAGTCAAAAGTTTGGACACACCTTCTCATTTTTTTTCTACATTGTAGATTAATATTGAAGACATCCAAACTATGAAGGAATACATATGGAATTATGTGGTAAACAAACAAATGCTCAACAAACCAGAATGTTTTATATTTTAGATTCTTCAAAGTAGTTGAATGAGAAGGTGTGTCCAAACTTTTGACTGGTACTATATATATATATATATATATATATATATATATATGGAAGTAGTGTGCTGTGGGCATTGTTTTTTTTATTCCCAGTTATGGAAGAAGAAGCCTCTGGTATCCACATCAGTTGTTGGAATTTTCATAAAAAACTTTGTTCATTCACTGTATATATATATATATATATATATATATATAGTGGGGGAAATAAATCATGCTTTTAGAAAGCGTTATAAATTTGCTAATTGTTTAAAGTGCTTTTATTTCACAAACAAAGATGAAATAAGCTAATTACCTTTGTGAACATTTGCATGGTTTGGAAAGGATGAGAAAACAAGAGTAGCCTTTTCCTATATATATATAGGAAAAGGCTACTCTTGAAAAGGCTACTCTTGAAAAGGCTACTCTTTTCCTATATATATATATATATATATATGCTACTCTTGAAAAGGCTACTCTTGTTTTCTCATCCTTTCCAAACCATATATATATATATATATATATATATATATATATATATACCATATATACATATATATATATATAGTGAATGAATAAGTCCTGTCTGTGCAGATGATCTGTTGTATGTTCAATAAATTATCTGTTGTTTGTTAAATAAAGTTGTAATTCAAAAGACAGAGAGACGGGACGGTCACGTGATACCCACGTGATTCCAGTCATGTGACACTAACCCATAACACTACCCCATAACACTAACCCATAACACTAACACTAACCAATAACACAGTCATGTGACACTACCCCATAACACAGTCATGTGACACTACCCCATAACACTAACCAATAACACTAACCAATAACACTAACACTACCCCATAACACACAAATATGTTACAAAAAATATCTAACTAATTAACAAATGTGATTTTTTTATATGTTTTTTTACATTTTCTTATTGTAAGTCGCTTTGGATAAAAGCGTCTGCTTAATGTAATGTAATGTAATGTAATGTAATGTATATATATAATACTAATGTCTCGCTGTCTTGCTCACGCCAACGAACGCACGTCAGAAAACGTCATGGAGACGACGCAACCGAGGTTATAAAAGGTCAGCAGACCACTCGGCCTCCTCACTGTGCATTTGAACTTGGACACGAGTTGACCTCTTGCAAGGCCCCGCTGTGGAAACAAACTCTTGGAGTTTTAATCTACTGGAAAACGGATTTTGTTGAAAAAAGAAACTATCTTATCACTCAACTATTTGTGGAAAACCGAGGATCTGAAAACAGGCCTCAGTGGACCACTGATTAACGAGACACACCTTAGACCAGACCTGGGCATTGTACGGCCCGCGGGATGATTCTGACCGGCCCGCGAAAGATTACATGATAATTAGAAAATAAAACATATTTTCTAATTATCTTATGAGTGGACTAAAACCGCATTGCTTTTATTTTGAAGCCCATTTATTCTCACAGTGCACGCAATCGTGCACGTCAACTGTGCACGTGAAATGCGTGTGATTGACAACCTGTCTTCCTTCCTTGTCACCCCTGAAACATGCGAACATGTGGGCTCATGCCAAAAAGAGTAAAGTGGTGCAGAAAGCAGAACTTTCAAACAAATATGGACTATGTTCTGAAAACATTAAATGTTTAATATAGGCATGTAAAGTCAAAAAGGCTACAAAACTGGGACACTTTTCTTTACACAGTTAAGAAAATCCTTGTTTCAATAGTATATGAAACTCAAAATGCCCTTTGTTATTAATGTGACTGAAAATGAGTCAAATGTTTCACATTTTGGAAATTCTATTTGAATAAATGATATTTTTGAAAGCTAACCTCACCTTTTAATTGCCAAATAATAACATACACTCTTACCAGCGGTCAAAACAATGCCATTTACTGCTTTTTATATAGAAATAAAATGTATATTATGCATAATTGAGTTCGGCATTTTGGCCCGGCCCTCCAAAATATTTTCAGTTGCTCATTTGGCCCCCTGGGAAAAATAATTGCCCACCCCTGCCCTAGAGAGTCAATGGCAGCTACATCAAAGGAAGGACCTAGAGACTCGCGGATGGTACCAATCGATCCGCGGTGGACTCATTAGTGGGAGTACAGACCACTTACAAGACGGTAGGACCTTCATGAAAAAAGTTATTCACGAAAAACCAATATTTTTTTGGGTTTCGGACCATTCCCAAGGTCCTAGAGAGTCGGGGTTGGTACCATTCGATCGGACTTGGCCGAATTAGTGGACACGGAGACCACTTCCAAGTCTCTACCACCTTCAGAAAAAAAGTTATTCAAGAATATGTAATCCTCTCATGTGTAATCGTGGTTTTCATCCCTATTCCCTAACCCCTAACCCCTAACCCTAAACCCTAAACCCTAACCCTAACCCTAACCCCTAACCCTAACCCAAACCCTAACCCTCTACCCTTTGATTTTCACTGGTTCTGGAGGACAGTGTTTACCCCGGCGGAAGTCCACCACCAGCTCTTTGGTTTTACCAGAGTTGATCTGGAGGCAGTTCCGCTGGCACCATCCTATGAAGTCCTGGTTCAGTTCCCTGTATTCCCTGTCATCACCGGTGGAAATGAGGCCGACGATTGCAGAGTCATCAGAGAACTTTTGCAGGTGGCAGTTAGCAGAGTTGTGTGTAAAGTCTGAGGTGTAAATGGTGAAGAGGAAAGGAGCCAGAACGGTTCCTTGTTAGGCCCCCGTGCTGCAGGAAATCAGGTCTGACTCACACTCCCGTATCCGCACATACTGTGGACGGTTGGTGAGGTAGTCCAGGATCCATGCAGTGAGGTTGTGGTCCACCCTGGTCTGCTCCAACTTTTCCAGGTGAGAGAGGCATCTGTGTAGCAGGTAGATGACAGCGTCATCCATCCCGATGCCAGGTTGATAGGCGAATTGAAGTGGGTCCAAAGATGAGCTCACCAGGGGGTGGAGATGTACAAGGACCAGCCTCTCCAGGGTCTTCATCAGGTGGGATGTTAAAGCCACCGGCCTGAAGCTGTTGAAGTCCTTGGGCCGCGGGGTCTTTGGTACTGGTACCACGCAGGATGTCTTCCACAGCTGTGGTACTTTCCCCAGCTTCAAGCTCAAGTTGAAGATGTGCTCCACTATCCCACACAGCTGGTCTGCGCAGGACTTGAGGAGCCTTGAGCTGATGCCGTCTGGATCCGTGGCCTTTCTCACCTTTATGTTTTTCAGTTATTTTCTCACCTGGTTAGTTGTGAGGGACAAGTTGGTGGGTGGGGGAGTGAGGGGTGTGCTGTAAGTTGTTGGAGTGGGGGTGGGGTGCTGGTGATAAGGTGTACTGTATGAGGAGTGTGGAGGAGTGTGGAGGAGGAGGAGGAGGAGGAGGAGGAGGAGGAGGAGGAGGGGGGTTACACCATAACAAAATATAACTCATCATAATAAACATTTCCTTTTCATTGACAACTCATATAAAATACCATTTACACACACATTACTTTCCATACAAATTTGAATTCTCTTTTCACAGGGTTTTCTCTCTTAACTTTACTCTCAATTATCACTGCCTTTACAGGGGTTAAAGGTAAGTAATGGACAAACCTAATTTAAATGAAAAACACACAAGGTAAGTAAATGTTTAGTATTTAACATTTCTCTAGTATGTTTACTTGTCTTATTACTACTTTTAAACCTGTATGAATTATGCTCATAATATGACTAACTTCATCTAACTTAACAGTATTCATTCCCACAGCATCACTCAGTGTAATTCTTTTTCACTGTGTACTCACATAAATGACTATAAAGAACTACCAACAGTGAGTAATGAATGAGCTCTTATATTGAAAACGTAATTTTATCTGACCCAGTGACTGCGGAGGGATAGCATACAGATAGTAATAACATATGCTATAATGTTAGCATTAACATTGCTGTACATGTAATAATTAGCTCTCCTTAGCTACGTTGCTATTAACATTCCCCCAATTCAGCCATACTTCACACAGTCATTACCAAACATGTCTTAAACATATAACTGACTTTAGCTTACATTGAACCGGAAGGCTTTTAGCTTAGTCAGCAGAATTATTGGAGTCCGAGCCGCCATCGGCAAATAAAATGTAATAAAATAAAATAAAATGTAATGTCTCTGCATGTTACAGTTACTAAGGCTTAACTCAAGTGTACACATCTTTTCTTTAACAAGGATTCTGAATATAGTCAGTTTACCTATTGAAATATGAAGATACAGGTTAGGTCAAATGAAAATGTAGGTCAGAAGCCCGTTTATACTTGAACTCACTCATCAGTACTAACAGCTTTCTCTTACTCTCTGTCCAGAGGCATTTATATTCTTGGAACTCACTCATCAGCTACTAACAGCTTTCTCTTACTCTGCATCTTTTCTTTAACAAGGATTCTGATGCTCATTGTATGAAAATGTAGAGAAGGCGTCCCTCTGCTGGCCATGCTGAGCTTTCTCTTACTCTACTGGCTTCTGATGCTCAGTATCATGTAGAGGGCGCCCTCTGCTGGCCATGCTGAGCTTTCTCTTCCTCTACTGGCTTCTGATGCTCAGTATCATGTAGAGGGCGCCCTCTGCTGGCCATGCTGAGCTTTCTCTTCCTCTACTGGCTTCTGATGCTCAGTATCATGTAGCAAGCGCCCTCTGCTGGCCATGCTGAGCTTAGCAGAAATAAAATGACTAATAACAGAATGGTACAGGTAAGTGACAAGGTAATAGTCTTGTGTTTCTGAGACCTTAGCTTTTAATGACTTAAAAGTATTTTTTTGGGGGGGGGCTAATATTTCCCTGTCTTCTCAAAAACCCGGCACCACACACACTTAGTTTAGCCGCGGGGTTGTCTGATATGTTCTAACCCTAACCCTAACCCTAACCCCACTAACCCTAACCCTAACCCTAACCCTGGTATAGGCTGCTCTGTCTGGGATTCCACCAACGTATTGCAAGCCCAGTATTGTGAGCCCACAAACCCCGGTGGAGAGATTGGGTGTAACAATGAGTATGGTCAATCTGTGTAGCACCTTTCTAGTCTTACTGAAAGCGCTTTACACGACATGTCATTGTTCAATCATTCACACTCATTTGTACACTGATGGCAGGAGCTACCATGCAAGGTGCCACCTGCCAATCAGGACTAAACTAATTCATATATTTGTGCATTTGTTGTGTTCCTGTTCAAAAGTGTCATGATATAATTTCTGCTGTGATTCGGCGAAATAAAAATAAAAATTTACTTTTTTTATTGTAAATTGACTCTACTGCCTTCGAGACTCAACAATGACAGTCCCTAAACAACACAACACATATTCTTTAAAACACTTCAAACATATTTATTTTTACTGAAACATGCGGATTAAACCACAAATAAAAAAATAAAATGTATATAAAAAAATCTTGTGAATCAGAATGTAAGACTTACCATTTTAGACCACTGAAGCTAAAAGGTGAAAATTGGCCGATGGGATGTTCCCAATTTAGGGTTGGCTTCTGCATTGTCTTTTGTGGTGGCAGCGAGAACATACCTGTGTATGATAATTCGGCAATATGATGCATGTACAACAGCCCATTTTAAGGAAAATAATATGTAAACCTGTGGTGATACCATTTTATTTGTAGTAAGGCTATGATTACCAGTGTTGCAGGTGCAAGGGTCCCAACAACAAATGGTTCCATTTTGAACACGCAGGTGCATGTTCACATCACGAAGAGCTGCATTAGGTAATCCTCATACATCATATACATTACATTACATTACACATGTAATATACTCCCTGATGTTGAACAGTAGTAAAAAAATCCCTGTACGGGTAAAGGACACAAGCAGAAGCGAACACACAGATACACACTGTAGACATGACACTCTTTCTTATTTGCTTCGTTCGACTATGTGAATTCAGTTTAGAAAGTAGCTTATCTAAAACCTGTATAGGATAGCCAATAGCCAATCTTTAGTTTGAAATCATCAGAAAGTTACCAGTGTTGACTTTTTGTATCAACAGTACATTATCCAGTTTTTTGGCACCCCAGAACTACACACAGTGTTATAGCGCTATTTTTGGGGGGTAGCACACTACTGTCTGACTATAATTATAATGTGTGGACAGGGCCTACATCTGGTTTATAATCCCTGCACACAGAGTACTGCATCCTACCTTCCATTGTCTTCTTAAGTCACATCACGCACATATTAAGAATTATGAGGTTCCTTTGGTGCTGCTGTACTCAAGCCTCAAGCCTTACCACCAGGGCTGTTAGGGCCAGGGTCCTGAAACTGCCCTTCATAACCGAGCGAGGTTTCCAACCACACGGGGTTCCTCCTCCAGCGGTGGCTCTTTTAAACAGGGTCCATCCTGGAGAACTTCCAGTCCTCCTACACCTATTGCACACACACCTAAAATTGATATCCGGCTGTTGGAGAGACCGACTTCTTAGCCTGAAATAAGTGGTATGGTTAATTAAGTTATCCTGACTTTTGCCCCCCTAAGCAGGCTGAGACGGTTCTGCGGGTAGATTTTAGTAGTTCGTTACCAAGGTCAGAGGTCACGGAACAAGACGTCTCCCAGTGCCTTCCCGTCTTTGGGAGGGGGTATCGGGTACGCAGCGAGTCTGCATGCTATTTCAATTTCATCTCGATTTTAAGGGAATGAGTGTTGGTCCTGTGTCGTTGCATCCAGAATAATCCAGTAGAAGGTACTTGCCCCATTGCCTGTCTAGCCTGTAGCCTAACTGGGCCGCGGAGGTCCACGTCCCATGTGAGGCTTTAACTTCTATGACGTCATCCTGTCCTGCACGTCAGAGTTAGTCCTAACCAGAGGTTAAATTGGGCCGGGGCTGTCCGGGGCGGAGCCCCGGCACATAAGCGGCCGGGTCTGGAGTTCTGCGCAGCAGATCAGCTCCAGCCGATTTTGGCAGTCTGCCTAGTCCATCACGAGCAATGTTGTCCTACTCATTTACAACTTTTCCATTGCAAATCTATGTTGTTTTAAAACACAATTCTAAATAATGGAGTAGGGATAGGCTGGCCTAGACATCTGGAGCAAGTTTGAGAAGTAGGCATATCGCGCACAAAACTTGCGCAGCAGCTCCTCCTCCCCCCAGATCAGACAACACAACGTCAAATCATTCTAACGGTCATCATCAGACATAATTATCGTAGTAGACAGGTGAATGGCGAGGTAAGAGAAACTAAATTAAAGGTGCACGGTATTTTGAAAGAGGTCGATCATCACCAATAGGCTAATATCATTAGATATGGGCTTGCATTTTCATTAAGCAGGAAAAATTAACCTTAGACATGCAGGGATAGCCTGCTACTGGTATGTCAAATGGCAAGCGCTAGTTAAAAAGAACAATGCTGCTAATTCTAAATGATTTAGCAAGTAGTCTATGCGATCTCCGAAACACATTTCTCATTCCTAGCTGGATGAATTTCAAACTTATTTGTATCTATGAATTGCAGTGCATTGCCTAGGCTATTTATTTGTGAGTACAGTAGGTCCTGTGATTTAATGTTTGCATATAGGCTACACAGCAGGTTAGATTTAAAAGCCCGCGTTAACATGATGGTGACGTAGCCTATCGGCTAGCCTTTAAGAAAAAGATAGCTTCATTCATTCATTCATTCAAAAGTGTTTTATTTAAAGAACGTTTGATTACATCATTATATAATATGAACCATTTTAAAAGACATTCTATCTACTTCTTAACTTAGGGTGAAAGTCAACAAGTGAACATTTCAGAGATAAAAGGTAAACATGAGTGGAACAAAAAGGAGGAAGCTTACAGATTTCTTCAAAAGGTGGGCAGCTGCTATCCAAGACATAATTTTGAAATAATTAAGCTAGGCTCGTGTGCAGAAGTCACTGTAACCAAGCTGTGATTTGTTGCTAGATCTTTTCATCCTGATAGTGTGTCTGTCATGTCTTAAGTGCTGTCTCTTCCTCCACTAAACTAAAAATGCAGAGTTGAACAGAACAGGGATGAGGATGGAGCTGAGGGCAGAGGAGATGAGGCTGGACAGGGCAGAGGAGCTGAGGATGGACCGGGCAGAGGAGCTGAGGATGGACAGGGCAGAGGAGCTGAGGATGGACAGGGCAGAGGAGCTGAGGATGGACAGGGCAGAGATGAGGACACTGAGGGCAGAGGAGGTGAGGATGGAGCTGAGGGCAGAGGAGATGAGGCTGGACAGGGCAGAGGAGCTGAGGATGGACCGGGCAGAGGAGCTGAGGATGGACAGGGCAGAGATGAGGACACTGAGGGCAGAGGAGGTGAGGCGGGACAGGGCAGAGGAGCTGAGGATGGACAGGGCAGAGATGAGGACACTGAGGGCAGAGGAGCTGAGGATGGACAGGGCAGAGATGAGGACACTGAGGGCAGAGGAGCTGAGGATGGACAGGGCAGAGGAGCTGAGGATGGACAGGGCAGAGGAGCTGAGGATGGACAGGGCAGAGATGAGGACACTGAGGGCAGAGGAGCTGAGGATGGACCGGGAGGGACAGGTGCAGATGAGCATGTAGGTGCAACTGACAACTTCCCTGACTGCTGGAAGAGACAGCAATATGATTATTTTAAAAAAACCTACCCATTTCTTGTGGCAAAAAATAAAAAATTGGGATGTGAAACATGCAGTGCGGCATCATCACTTGGGGCAGAGAGAATGTATGTATGTATGTCAATGTACCTTAAAGACATATTGTTTTTGTTGTTTGTTTTTGTGAAAATAAAATCAGCTCTTAATGTGACCTCATCAAACACACTCAAAATCTACAGTGTACATATTAAGCAACATATAAAAAATGCTAATTTCTTTAATGTACTAATATAACGACTATCATGGATTTTTTTTTTTGCAACCTTAATTTTGGCTCTGCGTGCTCTGCGTATGGGGAGCGGCCCCTCCGGATCAGAGCCCCCCCACATAGAAAATCCCAATTTAACCACTGGTCCTAACCCTAACCTGGACTACATCTGAGAGTAACTCGGTTTTATTTTGAAGTTCATGAGCGGAAGTGCAAACCTTTACTCGAGCTTTTATTGCATGTCGCTGACTTCCGCCATGTAAACTGAACTACGACCGTCTACAGGTCGTTTAGTTGTGTTTCATTTGGTCCTCTTCATCTACGGAAGCTCACTGTGACACGGAGAGGCCTGTCCGTCTGAAAGGTTGAGTATAAACATATATATATATATTATATATAATATATATAAACCCACTACGAAGCCGTTTAGTGCATCCACGGGGATCGATACGAACACTTGTGTAGACAGAACTTTAGACTTGTGTAGACAGAACTTTAGACTTGTGTAGACAGAACTTTAGTAGACAGAACTTTAGTAGACAGAACGTTAGCAGTGCTCCTGTAGTGGTTGTCTGTGTCTGTGTCTGTGTGAGGGAACCATCCAGCCGGCTCGTTGCTTGTGACGTTAAACTATAACGTAGTTAATGTGAAGTCAGCTGTGACGTGTTCATCCTGTACTGAGCTCCGGCTAATCCCTGGAACAATAGTTTAAACTGAGAACAAGAGACACGTTTAGTTTATATTTCACTGAATGCCCTGGACATAAGTTATCTTGTAAATATTGTATCATGTTTACGTGAACGACTAATCTGACAGCAGCACAGCCTGGGAGTCCACATGAGGGTCATTAAAGAGTTCCGTTAGTTACAAATGTAGATGTTCATAATTAAATGATGCTTTATATCAGTGGCGAATCGTAACTATCAGAACGGGCCCTTCTATACCTCCCTACAAATAAAACAAATAAAACAAATAAAACAAATACTAACTAGAAACATGGTCGTCTGTGAGGAAGCCTGACCGGAGTGGCTAGTGAAGTGGAAGGAGGCAGACAACTTTGTTCAGAGGACAAAAGGTGTTTATTTACAAAAAGTGACCCTGATACACTAACCAAATATATATATATATATATATATATATATATATATATAAATATATATATATAAATATATATATATATTTATAAATATTTATATATATATTTATAAATATATATATATATATTTATATATATTTATATATATATATATATATATAAATATTTATATATATATATATATATAAATATATATATATATAAATATATATATATATAAATATATATATATATATATATATAAATATTTATATATATATTTATAAATATATATATATTTATAAATAGTTATATATATATTTATAAATATATATATATTTATATATTTATTTATATATTATATATATATATAAATATTTATATATATATTTATAAATATATATATTTATTTATATATATATATATATTTATATATTTATAAATATATATATATATATATATTTATATATTTATATATATATATAAATATATATAAATATATATATATATATATATATATTTATAAATATATATAAATATATATATTTACCAATATCTTGCAGTTGTCTAAATGGCTGCAATAACCTTTGTGCATGGACTTACCGCCTGTACTCCCACAGCACCATGAGTCTACGAGAGATCAGCGAGAACGTGAAGCT
The DNA here is from genome assembly GCF_027596085.1 of Anoplopoma fimbria. Taxonomy (NCBI): domain Eukaryota; kingdom Metazoa; phylum Chordata; class Actinopteri; order Perciformes; family Anoplopomatidae; genus Anoplopoma; species Anoplopoma fimbria. Next base: position 23,635,781 of record NC_072466.1, on the reverse strand, counting down.
GGCCCGCGAATACGCCTTGCTGGGAAACTACAGCTCTGCCAGCGTTCTTTACCACGGGTTGCTGGAACAAATCAAGAAGCATGTGTACACAGTGCGGGACAGCAGTTTTCAGCAGAGGTGGCAGCAGGTAAATACCGCATCAAAAAAGATATGGGACAAAACTTGAGGGCACGTGTTCATTGCAAGATGGTAGACTTGATGTAGTGCTATACACCTCCAGAGTCAATGCAAACCCTGGACACAACATGTCTGGACTGCTCCACTCCGGGGGGAGCTACAGCACACTGTACACCAAACCAACCAGACAAAGAAACAGTTTCCTCCTGCAGGCCGTCACTCTGAAGAACACTAGTCATACACTGTCAATAACCCTCTAACATCAAAATATAAACTGCTCCCATTATAGATTATGATTTTACATACAGTTTTTTTTAGTATTTACATATCATCCGTCAGTGTCTATATAAATCCTACACACTGTATAAACAATATATATCTTTACATGTACATACTGGACATTGTAGATGGTTTGACCTTTTTAAGTGAAGAGGGTTGTCAGTCAGAGTCACTTCTGACAAATAATAATAATTATAAAATAGAAAGAAAATAACTTGGTCAAACCATACAAAACAATAAAGCAAATACCCAGTAGCTATCATTCAGTCCATGTATATTTGCATTGTAAACAACTTACAGAGCATTTGACTTGTGTGTATACATTTTATTTCTTAATTCATTGTTGGTCATTGGTGTTTTTATTATATATCTAAATAATGTTTATAGTTACACTTCATAACTACATTATATTCCTGTCTCATCTTTATTTTTATCCATCCACCTTAGCTGTTATTTCTTTGTCTGTGTAAGGACATGCAAAAACTGGAGTCATATTCCTTGTATATGCATGCATGCTCGGCCAATCAAGCAGATTTTGACTCAGCAGATAATATAAAAGAAAATCTCTCCTTTTCTGATGTGTAATCTTGTGTTTGCTTTTCAGTTGTGGCAGGAAATCAGCGAAGAGAATCGACAAGTTCAGGAAATAATGTCGACTCTGGAGAGCTTTCAACTGGACACGACGCCCGCTAAACCCAGTACCCTTGACGATTTCGAAATAAGGCCTGTGCACGTAGAGCAGCGGTATTGATTATTTGGTTTTTTTAAGCTTTCTCATTCTTTGCTTGAGTCAATTTTCTTTCTTCCCTGTGATACCAATTTGGGCACTGTTTAGGCCTGGTTCACCGTTCAACCTTTGCAGAGCACAGATTGGTGAGCGGGAGTTGTATAAGCTTTTTGTCTGTTAACAATAGCTCTGATGTAGTCATATGATTGAGATTAGTGAATGTGAGTTCCTGATGTGAGCCTGTTTTGTTACTGCTCTTTCCCCTAGAAAGGTGGCCTGTAAACCTCACACTGCCTCTTTGTTTGTTCTTGTTTTCTTCCCTTTCTTTCTGCTTCAAAAGTGTTTTTATTATTTGAATTTAAAACTGACAATGCATTTTATTGCCTTGGTCTTACTAGTGTTTTACCTTAGTCAAGTCCAAAGCTAATTACATCACTTATAAATGCTCCTGGCCTGAATAAACCCACAAATAAACACATAGTACGAGTCATATTTGACTTGAAGTGCTGATGGTTGTTGGCTTCTCTTTTCCGCAGACATTCTCCTGGTCCCGTCAGGCGGCCAGCCAACCCCTATAAAGACAGCAAACCTCCCAACAACAGGCTGAGCGTGGCTGTGAGGGCCCAGCAGAGGCACTCCCCTCGTGGGGCCAATGGGGACAAAAGCAAACCATCCAAAGGCAAAGAGAAGAAGGAGTCAAAGGAGGCTGCTGGTAAAGCAAAGGATGACAAGGTGAGTAACGTGTGGGTTGTTTCGTCTCACCACCTTCGCCCTCATAACATAATTCCATTTTTTTGTCTAGAAGAAACCAAACCCAGAGAAGAGCAATAATGTGTTTTTTTTGTCTGCATTCTAGAACAAAGCAGATGTCCAGGAGAAAGAAGTGAAGAAGTTTGACGGGACAGGATACGATAAAGACCTCATAGAAGCTCTGGAGAGAGATATTATATCTCAGAATCCAAATGTAAAATGGTAAGTGTTCGTCAGAGTTGTGGGGGTAATTTGGTAATGTGCTTGTTTACTGTCTGCTTCCAGTCTTTGTAGTAAGCTAGGCTAAATATGTTGCAGATGTGCCTCTGTATTGGATGGCCTTAGAGGTGATAGAATCATATCAGTCTTCTTATGTCATATGTGTGATAGCAAACAATGCAATTTCCAAAATTGGAGGATCCTTTTATCTTTTCTTTATTTTTTATTTTTTCAAAGAAAAATATCAGATTCATAACTTTTTAAAATTCTCTATCATTCTATAAACACTCAATATGAAGGTATCTAAAACTGAAACGACTAGAAGTCATCTTGGGACAAGACACAAAGCGAAAAATTTCCTGCCAAATCTGCAACAAATTTAGCAATAATAACTGGCCGAATACTTCTGAGAGCTGCAAGTTTAATAATACTATACTAAAGTTATTAGTTATAGGAGTGAAACTAATATTTAGCAGCTGTTAATTTTCTTGGTTCAAATGACGTCTCTCATTGACTCGTAGGTAATAAACATTAACTCCGCTCTGTATCATTTTGAAAAACAATGTAGAATTAGCTGGTTGGATCGTGTTATTTTCTATCTAGCAGTTAGGTAAATGTCCCATAAATGATAACTGGAGGATATTAAACAGAAGTCAGAATCTTTAAGTTCAAAAAACTTTAAGCTCATTATATCATCATTTCAAACGTATCACCTTAAAAGCTCTGAATTACTAGCCCAAGTTGTCGCACCACGTCAGTCTCCATTTGCTCACATCTGTTTCCCCGTGAGATCACGTAGGTTCACATGTTGTGTGTTGTTCCCTCTGGCACGATTATCCTAATATTATCCTGCAATGTGTGATTTTACCATTCTTTTTAAATCTTTTCAGTACAATACAGTAAGGACTGTATTTTGCACAACTGTTTTGCTTTTACTGGCCTTTCATGGCTGACAGAAACACCATTGTGTTAATCACAAAAATTAAAAAGAATAGTAGTTTGTGTGTTGTTTATCAAGCAGCTTGGTTGGGATGATCACCAGCCTTCCTGTGACCTACCAGTTGTAATCTCTGTCCACTCTGTGTCTTAGGGACAACATTGCAGACCTGGAAGATGCAAAAAAACTCCTGAAAGAGGCGGTCGTGTTGCCAATGTGGATGCCAGCATTTTTCAAAGGCATCAGAAGACCGTGGAAGGTGCTGATTTAAAGAGATTTAGGTTGTCTTTGTTTTTAAATATATACAGATGTATCATTAAACCTTTTATTTTTTTATTTTTTTTACTTAAGGGAGTGCTTATGGTGGGACCTCCTGGCACGGGGAAAACACTTTTGGCCAAAGCAGTTGCCACCGAGTGCAGAACCACATTCTTTAACGTCTCCTCGTCCACTCTCACCTCCAAGTACAGAGGGGAGTCAGAGAAGCTAGTTCGCCTTCTCTTTGAAATGGTGAGACTTTGGATATAGGCCTGGCACCGATGAGAACCAAGTCATGTTTTTCTAGGATTCTCAAATGATTTTGCCATATTTGGTATTTGGGTTGTCATTAAAGTTCCTGTGAAAGTTCACAATACATTACGTTGCATTTCCTAGTAAAATTCTCACATTTAGTGAAAATAGACAGAATTCACTTCTTTCTCCTTATGCTGTCTGATCACCCTAAGAATCACACCTTATGTTTTTGACAGTGGATCAAATAATTGTGAGAAGGCATTTCATAATATTAAATCCTCTTTTGGAGCTCTGTACTGCTTTTAATAAGCTTTCTTTAAGCTTATTGTATTGGGTTTCTTGCTCACTTGTATGGTTTAGCTCATGGCTCTAGTCAACCCCCCAAATATAAAACTAAAGTGCTTCCAGCAAACAAGTTGAGAGAAGTTAAATGTACACTACCTGCTTAGCATGAAATGGCAAAGAGCTGAAGAAAACAGGTGTTTGGTGAAAAACGTGAAGTATCTAGAAAGCTGTTTACTTAAGATATTTTCTCCAAAGTCTGTGGACAAAACCAAAGCTGAGCGGAGAGTAAAGTATTGGACTTATTGAGTGGTGAACGTGATGTCTTAGCCACAACTTTATGAGTTATGTCAAGTTTTCTGTGAATCTTTCTACCTCTGATGTTCAAAAATCGCTCTATATGCATTTAAATTTGGATGTGTATTTCTAAATCATCATCAAGGATACAATGAATTGCGCAGACCTTATCTGAATTGGTCACTGTTTCTCACCTTCAATTCAACTTTTTCTGACTGTTAACTTATCATACATTTGTTTAACGATGATATGTTTCGGTCCATGGCAGGCACGTTTTTACGCTCCCACTACGATCTTCATTGATGAAATTGACTCCATGTGCAGCCGTAGAGGGACTTCAGAGGAACACGAGGCCAGCCGGAGAGTCAAGGCAGAGCTACTGGTGCAGATGGATGGTAAAATCACCCTGAGACGTTCATGTACAAAAGTGGACAATAACACAACCACATATTACTTAGTATTGAGCTTATATTCGCTCTTAGAAATGCTGTAAGTCTAAAACTGTGGATTAAAGCTAGCATTAGTTTTCTGCAGTATTGCCTATTTCTCAGTGTTTTAGATATACTGTGTGTAAACTGTTTTAACTACTTTCTTTTTTCTGAGTTTTTTTCATTATTGTGACTTTTGTGTAGGTGTTGGTGGAGCGTCAGAAAACGATGATCCATCAAAGATGGTGATGGTGCTGGCTGCCACCAACTTCCCGTGGGACATTGATGAGGCTCTGAGAAGACGGCTGGAGAAGAGGATCTACATTCCTCTGCCTTCAAGTACACATTTTCTTCTCACAATTCAGTGAAAAAGATTGAGCGACCAAAGTTACTGCAGACTAATGTGACGTGTGAGCCTTTACTGTTTAACAACTAGCAAACTGACTACACAGGTTACAGAATGCTTCTCATAATGCTGTTAATTGCAGCTTTGTCAACTGCATAATGTGGGCTCATAACAGATTAACCCGCTTGGGAGGCCCTGGGGCAAAAATGAGCCCCCACTGACCCCCGCATTCTTTGAATTCTGTATCCTGTCACCTTCAAGTACAGTGCACACAGCTGCATTATATGTAGTTTAAACCACAAATAATTTGATGATGGAACACTACCTGGTTCTAGGTTTGCTGTATGCCAGTTTCTTGTATTTTATCTAAAACCAGAATAATTTAGGAAAATGCAACATGTGAATACAATTTAACCATAAATTGGAGTCTTAAAACTAGATCTAGACACAAGGCCCCTCTGCAAAACGGGGCCTCAAAATGAGATTTTAATGCAGGACCATATGTCCTTATCATCCCAGTAAATGTGCTTTAATGATGCATATTCCCAGGCTGAACCAATGCAGAAGAGCCTTGAACTTGCATTATCTCTACTAGCCAGCAGGGGGCAACTCATCTGGTTTCAAAAAGAAGTCTGATTGTATAGAAGTATATGAGAAAATCTATGAGAAAAACCCTACTTCTCACTTTATTTCTTACCTCAGTAAACATTGAAACTAGTGATTGAGAAACTCAACCACTAGTTTCAAGTATTGTTCAATACAGTATGATGTTCACTTAAACATCATTCTTTAAATGATGGTCCCATTTAGAGTAAAATAGACCATAACTCAGGGTATGCTTTAGGGCGGGGCGACTGTGATTGACAGGTCGCCACCAGAGCTGGGCAGTGAACCTGGGTATTTCAGGGACACCAGAGCCGTTGTTGGTTTTGCCCAGTTGCTAGCTGAGTGGGCTCTTTATTCATGTTACCTGGTTGGTGTATATGTGGTAGGTTGGGGACAGAAAAAAAATGAACTTCCTGCCTGCTCCACTCAATGTTTCATTACTGTTTGCAGCCGAAGGGCGAGTGGAGCTGCTCAGGATCAACCTGACGGAGCTGGAGCTGTCCAGTGATGTGGACTTGGACAAGATTGCGGAGAAGTTGGAGGGTTACTCAGGAGCCGACATTACCAATGTGTGCAGGTCAGCCACCTCAGCTGTTTCCCATCCGTCACAGTTCTAATGTTGATCTTTTCAGTAATTTCTGTTTTTAAAAAGAGATGAAACAACAGATGTATTCACAAAATGTGATCACTGCTACGAGAGATAAAACACAGTAAGGGTTGGGTGTCCGCCGCTGACCTATTGATGCATACCATATAAGTACAATTGGATGTCATTAACCCCTTTCTTTCCCAATGGTTCCTGTCTCTATCGTATTCACTGTCAAACTAAGGCAAAATGAAATAAAAGAAAATCTAATAAATTAAATTAAGTTGAAAAATTGAGGTGGTCTTGCTGCCAAAATTCTGCTAGATTGCTTCAATGAAAGTTATGTGGCATTTCCTTAACCTCATTTGAAATCCTTTTTTTTTTTTAACGATTATTTCAATCTCTCATGCTTGTGCTAAATGGGACCACTTACAAAAATGTTTGGATTAAAAAAAATCTAAGCGTTTCTCCCTTTTTTTTTTTTTTTTTTTTTTACAATTGCAGATATTAAATCTATTTAAGATTGCAGAATGCACAATAAAAGCAAAGGCTGAAAGGATTATTGTATGAACTTAAGTCATTAGTTTGACTTTTAAATAAAAACCGTGCTTGCTATGCTACAGGGACGCCTCTCTGATGGCCATGAGACGGAGAATCGAGGGCCTCACGCCAGAGGAGATCCGTAACATCTCCCGGGACGAGATGCACATGCCCACCACCATGGAGGACTTTGAGTCCGCTATGAAGAAAGTGTCCAAATCCGTGTCTGCCACTGACCTGGAGAAGTATGAAAAGTGGATCGAAGAGTTTGGGTCCTGCTGAAAAACACCAGCATCCGAAACATGTAACTATTGTTGTAGGACGATGAGTTAGTGTGTGGCAGGTTGTTAAGGTGGATTCTCCTGAATCATTCAGCTGATGTTGAACAGTAGGTTTATATTTAAGGTAAATACATGCTCTTTAAAAGTGGCAACTCTTTATATTGTACATTATGTTAATGTTGTGCAAAAATCTAGAAAACAATGACTCAAAAGTAAACTTGATGTCTGAAAATGCTTGATATTTATCACAAATTAGGACATTTGTTTAAAGGATCCTGAAATCAGCAACATGTTCAACATATTGAAGACAAATTCAACTGTAGCTTTGAGTAAAAACTGACAATTGTGAGGACATTCATTTTTAGTTGATATAATTTCCAGAGATGTTTTACTGCCACTTTGCTTTCCCAAGTGTCATAATATTTGCTTTGTGCCATTGTATTTAAATGTATCAAATGTTACACCTGTTTTGTTTCATTTTCTCCTTTTTTTTAACGCACTTGATTCTATGTGTGTGAACTGTGTGGTTTTTTTTTTTCACATTTTTGGAGATAACACTAACAAATATATTTCTATGAATAAAGTTATTGATTATGTATATTAACATTGTCTTACGTGTAGGTTTATTTACTCAGCAATATGTCTCTTTGGGAGGATAAACAACACTAAGAGCACATGCTAAAACATTCACTTTCAATCATAACTGGTTGAACCACAGATGCACAGGAGACAGATTTCTAATTTGAGTGAGATTAAAGGAGGGAGGCTTGCAGTTGCTGTTCTCATTAGCAGAAGATGGTGCAACCCCGGACATGTTGCTGTCAGGGAACGTGTTTGTAGCCCAGGAACCAAACTTTTAGTTGGGATATGGAAGCATGTGAGAGACAGAGGGGCTGTTTTGAGCCCAAAAAACAACTGATGTTTGAAGGGTGTTTTAAAGTAAAGACTAACGTGTACATTTTTAAATAACACAGAAAACACTGGCAAAGGTTTGGATTAATTTTAAACATGTTTTTGACCAAATATTACCCTTATGCCCACTTGCATGGTCCCTCACACATAGCCCAGTGAAATATTGGGAGTGATACCCACCGATACCCGATAAGGTTTATCATCGAAGTCATTCTTGCGCATAAATCATGATAAGATTTTGAACAAAAGTTAATAAGAATAAAAAACATCCATGCAGGGTCAAACATTAGCAGGACAAACTGGGCTGTCTGTCTGTATTAGTTTTGTTTGCAACAGTAGGTTTGCATTGTAATTTGTTTGACTGCATTTGGGTCAACATGGGTCTAGTTTGGCAGTCAGTTGCTTTTTTTATTCTAGGCAACTGGATCACATGCATAGTTTTCAGGGTTTTTAACAGCATCATCTGCATGTCAAATCCAAAAGATACAAGTTTATCAGTGCCTCTGCAATGTATACAAAAATGGCAAAATTGAGAGCATGCAACTTTGGAGATCCAAAACCTGAAGAGGAAATTCGGCAGCTCACTCAAATCCAAAACAATAGTTTAAGTCCTAATCTAGTATAGTCAAAGTTCTGGGACAAAACAATGCAGCAAGTTTTCACAGTGTGGTGTCTCAGCCTGCGCAACCACAATAATCACACCAGACAAAGGCTTGATAGTCATAAGGAAAGCGTTTAATCAGCGGGATTATAGACCCAAATAAACAGTCCAGCTGTAATTCATACAATGTATGCACACAATTGTCTAAAAATAGTAACACATGGGGTATACCCCCATTTAAACAAAGAGCTAATCAAACCATATTTTTGTTGTTTTATTCTTCAGCAACACATCTGAACTCATGCCCAACATAGTTTGACTTGCAGGCTAATTTAGTGTCATCTACAGAACTTAGTTGTATGGAGTTTTAAATTTGGAATTTGAGGCTGAACCCAAGACAGGTTAAACCTTTTGAGTCGTCATGCAGCTTCTTAGTTTTGCCGTTGAACAGCTAACTGCATTCACTAGCTAGACTACACATGCACCTTTTTGCTAACGCAGTACATCATGCATTCTGGCCCGGGGAAACAAGATCACAACCTCAGCAGTTCTGAGGTACACAAGCTACGGAGGAGTATCGGGGCCAGGTATAAGGGGGAAAAAATGAGGACTTAAGCATTATGAGAATAAAGTTGAAATATTGAGAATAAAGTCTTAATACCATTATGAGAATTGGATGGAAATGTAAAGAGTAAACGTAGAACTTTGGAGGAAAAATCTAAATACTAGTGCATTTAATGAAACATGTCGTCGTTATTTAAAAAAAATATTCCATTATGCCTGGCCCTTATACTATTCCATACTACCTCATGTTTTAGGGGTGGTTTTTTTGAGAAAAGAATGACGGGTACAGTATTAAATAAAATAACACAAAACAATGTTAAAACACTTTTTCAACCAATAATCAGCCTGGTGCCCACCTCCATGGTCCCTCACGCCATTATTTCCCATAATCTCCAACAAAAATTGAAAAAAAAAAAAAAAAAAAAAAAACATGCAGAGTAAAGTCCAGTTTTCACTCCAAATGTCAAAGCTAAGTGCAGATTCTATTCCTTTATCACAATAATTTACACACTTGCAATATGTTTTGTGCACACACTGTATTTTACATCGGTCCAGTCTCTGCACTTAGAGTGCATAGACAATCTGAACGGCCTCTCTTCCACTCTCCATTATTAGTAACAGGAAACCACACATCAACTCAATCAAAGAAAATCAATTGCAATCCCTCCATAACTGATAGTCACAGAGGCACTGTGAAGAAACACAATCAATATGAGCCTCAATAGTGGAAAACAGGCCTCAAAGGGAGGTTTTTTTTTTTTCAGAAGTGACATTCAGGGTTTAAACAAGTTCTCACTGAATGTGCAGTCACAAGATTTGTCATAACATTTCCAGACAGTAAGCTGCATCTTATTTTCTTTTAGGTTAAATATTACTTCACTTCATCTGAGCTATCATTACATAACAACAGATTCAAATGTAATGTCTATTCTTCTTTATCTTCACTTAAAAGGACGACAGACAGAAGGCAAAGCCTGCCTCCTTTTAAATAATATATTGAGTAAACTCCTCATAGTGCATTTGCTGCCTTAGTTTTCTTCACACTCAGCAGTGGGGTGTATTTTTGGAGTAAAAGCATTGTGTGAGAACAAAGTGTGACCTTTACAGAGCTGCTACATCTAGAACGTCTTTTCAGTGAACACAAAGGCTCGAAAAATGATTGGATGCAGCCCCTGAAATGTCCAGTTTGTTCTTATTAATTTGTTAAACCTGGAGTTATCATGTCTGCTTATGTCTTGGGTGTCTTCTAGGCCTGCCTTCTTTGTATTCTGAGCACTTTGAGGATGTCTTGTCTATATTCGCTTAAAAGGAATAGTTCGACAGTTGAGGAGTGTGCGCTCATTTCCTCTCATGCTCAGTGTTGGATGCGAGGGTCAAAAGACCGACTTCCTGACTTTATCTCTGCTGGTTGCCTGGCAACCACATGATAAATCCCTAGGAAGTCACTGTGCTGGGGCGTAATCCTTTTTAAACTTTTTTTCTACATATTAATCGAACAAGATATGACATGCAAGCTAGCTGTGTGACATGACGTGGTACCAATCAAAAAGCCAATAAGTGTCTGCACCAAATTGTTGAACTATTCCTTTAAGTTCAAAGCCTTCAAGATATACACAATGCCTTTACATTTTAAAACAATAATGATGAAACGAATTTGGAAGAATGAGACACGTTACTACGGCATGTTTTGGAAGTGGTTGAAGCAAACGTACTGAATTAGGTCCTTTCTAGTAAAAAGTAACATGATTTCATTTTTGACTTGATAAACAGGGCTTTCCGTAAACGCTATCTGACCAATCACACATGCGCGAAATTTGCATCGGCAGATTGCAACTTTGATGATGTGTGACCGGGCGATGTCGCAGCCTAAAACCAATAGCAAAGGAGTGTGTGTTCGGAACAATTACCGCCTCATTCCCGCATGTGTGACTGTTCCCTTTCCGTGCTGTGAGCTGTTTGCGCAGACTCAGGTCGATGCACTGCTAGCCGACCAACCATCCAACCTGGAAGAGTGGTATTTGATCTGGCAGCTCTCATTGCCTCCACTGTTGACATCACAACATCAGCGCTATGAATTGCTCACTTTCTTTTTCCATTTTGATCATTGGACTAAATTTGAGGTGGACTCGCGTGGATCCAACAATCTGTGAGGTGGTCTGCTCCTGCTCTGTGGCTGTTTTGCTTAAAAGGGGTTAACCAAGGTGAAAACAAAACCAACTGCTTCACAAATCTGAATACGGGCTAGCGACAAATGCTGGAAATGTTAGACAGTAACCAAGGTTAAAGAACGAATAAGAACAAACTGAAACTAAAAGAGCTGGCCAAGTCAATTCTCACTCAAGGCTTCTTCTCTTCTTCTTCTTCTGCCTCTAATTCTATGCTCTCTAGCAGAGTGTGCTTCTCGTCCTCAGGCATGAGAGTGACAGGGTTTATGTGAAAAATGTGCCTGTAAAAAAGAAAAAAGGGGACAAAAAGTTCAATTTTTTTTTAGATTATCGAGTAAGAAAGGTCAGCTGGTCACTGACGACACGGTTAAGTACATCATCCAGCATATTATTTGCTCACTCATAAACCCCACAGCAAAAACTCACTTGTGTTCACAAGTCGGGAAGAACATGTCCAAGATCTTTACGATGACCGCTGACCCGACGACGCCGATCACCACCACCCACATCACCAGGAAGAAAAGAGGCAGCGACTCGGAGCTGAAGCGCCTCAGACGTTCCCTCACTCCCTCCACCCACTGACACATGGCCTAAGGAGAGGATGGACATGGAGTCGTGAGCAAGGACTCAGCTAGTACTGCATATTATGTTCAGATATAGGTTATCATGATAACTGCTGCATGTGCATCCTCAATTGTTTTTTGTCAATATTTGGTCAATTGTTGAACTTATTGGTCACAAAACACTCCTAAAGCTTGCTTCTTTTTTTTTTTAAACGGTTTTCACAGTTTTAAGACATCAGCACTGATCAAGTGGGGGAAATGAATGGGTCACTACTGTGAGCTCTGGCAAATTACCTTGGCTCCTACCTTTGCAGAGTTTTACAATAAAGCATGTAAATGCCCATACTAGTCAGTACTAGAGGATAAATATAGGATGTTTTAATAAACTGACTTTTTATTTCCTGTTTGTTTTCAAGAGACCCCCCGACAGCCTATCATCCTCTACCCCCTACATAACAAATCACACCTACAACTGACATGAAATGGCTAGACCCCTCTCGAGGCACTATACACTGTAGGTCATCAACTAGGTTCGGTATCAGACTTGGCTTACAGAGTAAGAGGATAAAGATTCTTTGGGGGGCGTTTCCATCTGAATCTGGTCCGGCTGGCTCGGCTCTTTGACGTCAAAGTCATCATCGTATTTGACATCGTACAACAGGTCGGGGTCCATGCGAAGCGGAGTCTCCGGGAGCTTTCCCGGTGCTGCGATCTCCTCCTGCGTGGTCTCCGTGTGCTTCAGGGGGTACTGGCTGGTGGTCTGGGACATCAGCTGTTCTTCGTCTGATTTTTTAAAAGTGCAGGAAAATTTTAGAGCACAACCAAAACTGGACAGCTATGGAGTATCTGCATTATAATATAAATGAGACTCAGAAAAAGCACTGTGTTTTCATACCTTTTCTGGGATTTGGCGGATCTGTGACAACCACGTCGTTCTCCCGGGGAACCCTGAAGATCTCACTGTGTCCGATTGGGTAGATGTTGGTAAACTGAGCAAGCTTCTGGAAATCTGGGCTCATCAGGATTTTCACCTCACACATGTCAGGCTGCTGGACCTACAGGATAAAAACCCAAGGGTGTGAAGTCGTATCCAAATACTATAGTTCCAAATTGTCTTTTTTACAGGAACCTACTTTGATTCATCATTTTTGAAAATATTTATAACATTAAAGTTGTACATTTTGAGGTAAAACAAAAAAGGTTCTGTGAGTATAGTCTCTCCAATTATCATGGTGAACAGATATTTACCTCTTTGCCTTCCATCTCTATCACTTCACTGAACACCTGCAGAGCCACCACCTCCTCTGAGTCGCTGTATAGCCGGTTCTGGCTCACCATCACCCGAGTGACAGTGGACACCACTTCCCCGGACTCAAACTCACTAGTTCCATTAATGCCGTCTACTGGAAAAATATGATCAGTGTACATGATTATGACATGCTCCAACAATTTACATTTCAACTTCCACTAAGTAAACGGCAGTAACTTTGTCAGTGACATTTTTGATTATGAATTAAAGGTCAAGTCCTTTATCAAGTAAAATCCTCAACATTTACTATTTTTGCCAGTCAGATTGCCTGTGATGGGAATCGTTTCTAATATTAGTTGCCACACTCAAACGGACAGCAGGGGCTGTCAAAGTGCAACAGATAGAATTGAAGTATATTTCAAATTAAGTGTGTGGGGCAACAAACGAAGGGGAAAGAGGAACAAAATATGCTTAACAGAAGAACCATATATGTGAGAGTTAAGGGGTGTTTTTTAGGGCCACAGTAGCCTATTGCTGAGTCATGTATTGAGTGTCTTTGCAATTTGGCATACATTTTAAAGCACTTACAATTTTGGGCATGATATGGAGAAAGGAAAGCAACCCTGAAGAACATTGCATTAGTAACAGATATACTCTCTGAAGGGTTGGATCGATACTCTCTTCTGGTTTCATTATCATGGTTTAGTACTTGGTGATGGGAGGAACACTCACAGAGAAGAGCTTGACAGTTGAACCTGGTGACCCCCGACAGCTCTACTGGGATGTCATTGACCAACACCTGCTCTTCGCCCACCGATATGTTTAAGTTGATCTGGACAAAACAAAGAACACAGTGAAGGCGTATTGGTCGACGTACCTTCGTTCACCTTAGAAAAGTTGGATTATTACGTTACTGTATACCTGCAAGTTGCTGGAGTCTTGCAGCTGTGTGTCCGCAAGTGTCCCCGCCGTCACGTTGATCAGGATGTTTTCCTAGAGATCAACAATTAAAAAGAAAAGACAAAACAAACAGACGTGAGGTTAGCTAAACAACGGGCGGTCGGCTGGGCTAGCTATGCTAGCTATGCTAACATCAACATGCTCGGGTCAGCTCAATGTGCTGTTGTTGACACTTTACCGTATTCAGTTGCCTGGGCGACAACTCTGAGCACGACACTGAGGCGAACAGAAGGGAGATCACACTGACTGCTATCGTTACACCTGCCGTTTCCATCTTGTGATAACAGACAGACGACAGCGTTGGTTGAAACAAAAACATTGAGCAAGACGCGTTGAGTGCGCATGCGCGGGAATTATCCAAACGCTCTTCTCGCGACATCAGGGACGTCAGCATGGCGGTGCTCCTTGAAACGACGTTAGGCGATATTGTTATTGATTTGTTTACAGAGGAAAGACCCAAGAGTAAGTAGAATACAGTCATTATCACGTAATGGAAGGTCTCCCAGTGAACGGCGGCTAGTTGAGGAAACGTTAGCCGTCGACACGCTGCTGACAGTGTTCGTGCTGCTAGCTAAGCTAACCCTAACCCTAACCCTAAGGCTGCTAGCTAAGCTAACCCTAACCCTAACCCTAAGGCTGCTAGCTAAGCTAACCCTAACCCTAACCCTAAGGCTGCTAGCTAAGCTAACCCTAACCCTAAGGCTGCTAGCTAAGCTAACCCTAACCCTAACCCTAAGGCTGCTAGCTAACCCTAACCCTAACCCTAAGGCTGCTAGCTAACCCTAACCCTAACCCTAAGGCTGCTAGCTAAGCTCACCCTAACCCTAACCCTAAGGCTAAGCTAACCCTAACCCTAAGGCTGCTAACCCTAAGCTGCTATAAGCTAACCCTAACCCTAAGGCTGCTAGCTAAGGATGCTATCTAAGCTAACCCTAACCCTTGCTCGCGTCTATCCATCTGTTTATCGTCATTAGTCACTCACAACACCACCGGGATGACCCTCATGTGGCCTTCATTCATTTACGCTCATTCGCTGTTATTGTCGGTAATGGTGTGACTATGTTTGATTTGATTGAAATGACTGTAGCTTTAACCTGTGCTCTTTTCTTTCGCAGCTTGCCTAAACTTCCTGAAACTATGCAAGATAAAGTACTACAACTACTGCCTCATCCACAATGTCCAGGTAAAACTAAGTGGTTCCTTGTTCACTTCTGTAACTAAGGTATGGATCAATAGGATTTGGACAATGGCCCAAACTCGCCTGAGGAGGGCGATATAAAGGCGTCTGCTAAATGACTGTAATGTAATGTAATGTAATGTAATGTAATGATAGAGTAACCTAGCACATTTGAAGAGTCCCACTCTGACATTTCAGACTTCTGTTTTTCAATGTATCGCCTACATTTTGCAAACTACCGACCTAGAGCCACATTCAACAGCTTCACATGTAGATCATTTTGCAAATGCTTTGCTTTCAGTCCAAGCATTTAACCATAAAATAAGGTTAGAAAAATAAATGGGCTCGAGGACCTCTGTGCAAATACCAAAAATGTTTGCAACACAACCTGCTATTTTATTATTGCAGCTCTAGTTCACAAACGGATGACAGCATAGTGGGGACACACATTGTTGCATTGGGTCTATGGAGCTAGTTGATGTGGCAGTGCTCAGGTTCCATATATTAATAATTAACAACAATACTGACCAATGTTGTGCTTTTCAAAGATCTCAAAGACGCTTTACAAACATTTAAATCATCATTAAGAGCTACACACTAAAAACTTGTGTTGGCACACGGTAATGGCAATGGGAATCTCATGAGCCTTTACTGTAATGCAAAACAAGTTAATCACAGTAATCATGCAATTACACAGAAGCCAAACAAAGATTTATATCTACAAATACAGTTACAATCGGACTGTATGGAGGCTGCTTACTGTGTCTTTTATATACACCTCGTTTCAATTTTTAGTGACTGCATGCCTTTTACCATCACATAGTGCTCAACACTTCGGTGGACTCTGATTTACAGCTGGGGAAAATTTCAATACTGTTTATTCAACCATAAGATCCTTACAAGCAGCAAACAGTTTTGCCTCAAAAGTGATGGGAAGTGTGTCTTATGGTAATGATCAAGCTCTGCAGAAGACACTGTGCTCTCCAAATGTATTTGTCCAGCTTTGAAGGTGTACAATGTGTTAGATGCTGCAGCAATGTGTTTGTCTCCTCTTCAGAGAGACTTCATTGTGCAGACTGGAGATCCCACTGGGACGGGACGTGGTGGCGAATCTATCTACAGGTCAGTTATCTTCACCACCGCTTTTTACTTTTTTTCACGCTTCAAGTTAAACACTGACAAATTTTCTCTCCTGCGTGTTATTATTAGTAAACTCTACGGGGACCAGGCCCGCTTTTTTGAGGCAGAGAAAGCGCCACGCATTAAACACAGGAAGAAGGGGACGGTGTCCATGGTGAACAATGGAAACGGTCAGCATGGTTCTCAGGTGAATAGGTTGTGCTGTTACGCTGTCGTTTCAATTCAATTCAATTTATTTTATAAATCACAAATTACAAATTTGCCTCAGAGGGCTTCACAATTTGTACACATGCGACATCCTCTGTCCCGGAACCGTCACATCATCACAGGAAAAACTCCCTCTAACAGGGAGAAAAAAGGAAGAAAACTATGGGAGAGCAACAGAGGAGGGATCCTTCCCCCAGGATGGACAGAATGCAATGGATGTCATGTGTACAGAATGAACAAAATAACAGAGATACAACACATTCAATGTATATGACATAAATTATTCATATAATTAGAGTAGTAAGCAGAGTAACGAAGGAAAAAATGAAGACTACTTATAAATGCAGCAAGAACAAATAGTATTATTTTAATAATGATATAGGGAATAGTAATAGTAATGTGACTAATAATAATGGTAGTAGCAGTGGGTGTCAGCCGGGTCACGGCAGGAAGCACGACCACGGTCCAGATATAACCAGGATTTATGGAAACCTGCGAGGCAAGAGGGGGGGAAAGTCAGTAATGTGTATAAATTGGACATGAATACATAAAAATGGAGAGAGAGAGAATAGGAGAGAGGAGCTCAGTGTATCCTAGGTAGTCCCCTGGCAGTGTAGGACTATAGCATCATATCTAGGGGCTGAACCAAGGCAAACCTGAGCCAGCCCTAACTATAAGTTCTATAAAAAAGGAAGGTCTTAAAAGTCGTGAGTGTGTTTGCCCCCCGGACTTAAACTGGAAGTTGGTTCCACAGACGAGGAGCCTGATAACTGAAAGCTCTGGCTCCCATCCTACTTTTATATACTCTAGGAAGCACAAGTAACCCTGCATTGATTGAGTGCAGCTCTCTAGTTGGGTAATATGGAACTATAAGTTCCTTAAGATAAGACGATGCCTGGCCAATTAAGGCTTTATAGGTGAGGAGAAGAATTTTTAATTCTATTCTTGATTGAACAGGGAGCCAGTGCAGAGAAGCTAATACAGAAGTAATATGATCTCTTTTCTTAGTTTTTGTTAGAACACGTGCTGCAGCATTCTGGATCAACTGTAGAGATTTAATATAATTATTAGAGCAGCCTGATAATAGTGAATTGCAGTAATCTAGTCTAGAAGTAACAAATGCATGAACTAGTTTGCCCTGCAAATTGCAAGAAGTTTGGTTTCCCTTGATCTGCAAAGTTAAAAATAACTTGAATATAATTGATTGTAAAAATCTGCTGATTACTTGAAGATTGCCCAAACTGTAGTTTCCTGTTATGTGATGTGCGTATATCTGTTATTTTTGTCCTCAGTTCCTTATAACCACGGGTGAGAACTTGGACTACCTGAATGGAGTTCACACTGTGTTTGGAGAAATGACAGAAGGCATGGAAATCTTGGACAAAATCAATGAGACCTTCGTGGACAAGGACTTTGTCCCATTTCAGGATATCAGGTGAACTAGAGTTGTAACGGTAGACAGAAGTCACGGTCTGGGTTCATATTCTGGTTTAGGAGTCACGGTTCGGTTTATTTTCATCTATTTTTAACAGACCGTAGTGTCAAAGACGATCAAAATCCTTTCGCTAGGGGACTGAGGATGCGTTTTAACGTCCCAATTGGCTTTAACACTGAAAAGCATCTGTTATGCTGTGAAACTAAAATTTCGAGATGCAGTTTGCATTTTTTTTTTTCTCCTCCAGGTTAAGCATCTGAATGATGTTGTAAAATACATGTTAGCATGTTGGATGTGTTTCCATTCACATGCCCTACAGTGGTGTAGCAACGCCGCCACTGTACCCCTCTTACACGCAGCTCTCTCTGCATTGCTGTCGTAGCTGTCCGGGAACCCGTAATCGGGTCTTCCAACTCCAACGTTTCATTTACTCTCCCCATTGTGTGACTGACTCGCAAGCCAATCAGCTCCTTGTTCTCACCTCAGCAAATAATGCTAACCGCGTACAGCTAAAAGTTTCTGGGCCTAACTCACTATTGGTTCCACATTACGCGAATCATTCTATATATACCGTGTTTAATTCGTGTGGCATAATGCACCGTACCGTGACCGTTTGGCACAAATACACAAACAGTTACAGCCCTAGATGAACTAAGATAAACTGCCTTTGTAGTCCATGTAGTAGTATCCCATGTGTCCAAAAATGCATGTATTATTTCTCAGAAATGGTAAAACCTCAATGAGTTAAAGTTTTCCAGTCATGAGATGAGAATGTAATGTTGCTGCAGGATAAACCACACGGTGATTCTGGAAGACCCTTTTGATGACCCTCCTGATTTGCCAGTGCCTGATCGATCGCCTGAGCCCACCAAAGAGCAGCTAGATGTGAGTGAAGTGATGCTGTTGATTCATTAAGGGAAGCTGAGTTCCTATCCAGAGTTCCATCCATCCAAAGATGCACTTTATGGTTCCCTCTATAGATAAATATCTTGTGAAAAAGCTTAGTAGTAGTATTTGATGTCAATTCAAACCAGATTTCTTTTTAGATTAGACGGTTTGATTTAAATTTTGTTACAAATTTATTCTCATTGTTATCTCCCCAAGATCTCCCTCGTTGCCAGTGTTTTGGTACATATTGTTAAAAGAAAACAAAATAAGTTTAATGAAATCTTAAGTAAAGACGTAAAAATGAAACACCAAAGTATGGTTTACATTTTGTACTACTTTTCATTTGCAAGTGCCTTCATCATTTAAAGTGTTGATTGTAAAAACTAATTTAATCTGGATCGATATTAACGGAAAAAAATTCACAATAAATGTACAAACAGCATTTACCGCCTCAATAACTACAGCTGTTTCTGTGCAGAGCGGCCGAATCGGAGCGGATGAAGTGATCGATGATACAGATGGGAAAGCAGCAGAGGAGTTGGAGGAGAGGTTGAAGGAGAAAGAAGCCAAAACTCAGGCCATCCTGCTGGAGATGGTAAGAAGAAGAGATAACTGATGATGTACCACAGTCTGAGACGTTTATACACTCTCTCGTGTCATACATTCCTCCAGGTGGGTGACCTCCCTGATGCAGACATGAGGCCTCCAGAGAACGTACTTTTTGTGTGTAAACTGAACCCAGTGACCACGGACGAGGACCTGGAAATCATCTTCTCTCGCTTTGGGACCATAAAAAGGTGACACTGACTTTTTTTTCTCCAAAATCTTTTGGTTGGATTTGTACATGTGGAAATTGTGTGTCTAAAACGTTTTTTATGTTTCTCTGTTGTGTGTAGCTGTGAGATCATCAGAGACTCGAAAAGTGGAGACTCCCTCTGTTATGCTTTTATTGAGTTTGAAAAGGTGAGCATCTTGTATTTCTACCTGATGGACTATATCTAAAGAAAACTGCGTGAGTGCACTTGTGTGTAGTCTTGATAATGTGTGGATGTGTTTACAGTTTAAAGGGCAACTCCATTACTTTGGTTTTTTTCTAGAGTTGACATTCTGTAGCTTCCCAGTGTTCCCTTATGTATTCAAGTTTGGAGAAGCAGACAGGAGAACCATTACAGTAGCTAAGCAACATACTGCTGTGGTCACACAATAACACAAACAAACTAAGCGACTGATGCAGCGATAGACCAGCAACTCTGAGGTTTTGAGGTAGCTTTACTGTTTTTGTCAATGAAGTCTTGTGGCTTTAACTAGAGCACAAATAACGGCTTATGTTCCCCATAGAAAAGGGCCGTCTAACCTTAAGGTAAAGTGGTAAAAATATTCTAAATATTCGAATGTTTTTTGCTGCTCCCTTCCACAGCCGCTTTACTTGATGTCAGACAGCCCTTTCCAACATGGAACTGAAGCCATTATCTTACTCTCTTCAAAGCCACCCAATCCCATGGACAAAAACAGTAATTTTTCCGTGCAGAACAAGGGAGAATATCTACAACCCCACTTTAAAAAGTCTGAGCTAACCATTATTTCCACACCTATCACAGCTAACATTACTGTTCACTTTGATAACCTACATTACTGCCTTTTACTCACTGCTGAGTGGGTGTTTCCATTTTAAAGATCTGGAAAAGACCACAGTTGTAGTTGACCTTTCAAGATAATAGTTTAACTTTTTGGGAAATATACCTATATGTTGTTTTTTTTGTTTGTTTTTTCAGAGTGAGATGATATTATATTAATAGAATGTTAACGTTATTGTGTGTTGAGTACGGATCTGGAGTCAGAACTTGGTTAGGGTAGCTTACCAGAGTGAAAGAAAATGCTTGTTTTATCTGTGCACAGACAATTATATAAAAGCAACAATTTGATTTTATGTGTTACGTGCTGGAACAATTACTTGGCGAATATCTGCTAGGCACAGTTACTGAGTTTTGTTGTCACGGGTTGCTAGGTTTCTCTACCATTGTGCCCTATACAGAAACTTGTGCCTGTACACACGACTGTAAAAGGCCACTAGATTGACATCAAATCTCCTTATTTCACTCTCTGAAAGAAGAAATTAAGTAAGCGTATTTCCCAAACTGTTGAACTACAAGAGTATGTACAATGAGACGACTTAACAAGACACAATAATAAGATAGATGGCATAGACTATAATATGTCAGCCTTCCTGTAGTGGTATTGTTAAAAATACATAGATGAGTTGTGATTATCGTTTTAGTTTTTTAGTTTTTACTTAGTGAAGGGCCCTTTTTTAAAGCCACTTGTTAATGGAGTAGTATATCGTCTAGTAAAAGTGACACAGAGAGAAAACCCCCTGCAGGATGTGAATAATGGAAGTCAGTCATGAACTTGTTTGTTTTCTTATGACATTTTTATAATCATCACATGGGCTGCTGGAGTTATCATGATGTAGAAGTATTATTATAGATATCTGGAAGTAATACCAATTTACTATTTACTAATTTATATAGAGCTTGGTACATTGTTGCCCAATCACCTTCAACCACAGACTGTAAAATTAAAGGAGACAGCTCTCTTAAATGAGGCACAGCCACAGTATTATGAATGATAGTGCTGGACATGAAGTGCAGTGAACATTTAAAACCATAAGAGGGCGCTGGGCAGGTTGTTGGAGATAAACAGACTTATGGTAGTGACATGATATCCTGTAATATAGTTAAATCATTTTCTGAAATAGAATGAATTGCAAGATATTGTAGATATCTGATCGCAGATGCCAAGTGAATTCTTCTGAAATGTTTTTTGTGTGTCTCATTCTGTCGCCCGTAAATTAATTTGCATAAAAATGTTAAGCTTGTTTTTCTTTCAGAATTGTTTGTGTTCCTGGTTAGTAAATGTTATGTATGGGGACAGGAATGCAACAAGGAAGTTTGTTTTAGCATGCTGCAGACTTTGGTTATTTACTTGAACATAATGGGCATTAGCATGATGATCAACGTATTCATGTAGACTTCAGGCAGTCAATTGCAAAGATCAAATGGAAGGGCAAATGTACTTGTACTGAAGCATCTATGGTATAGATATTAGAGCTGCAGAGATTAGATGATTGATTTGTCCAACAGAAAACTATTAATTTAATCATTGAAGTCATTGTTTTGTCGGAACATAATATTTTTATTGCTCTTTGTACCCATTCATAGTAGCCATGTGTTAATGACATTATTACATCATCTCAGTTCTTTTCAGTTCCTCTCTTAACTTTTATTTTTTGTGCTTTCTGTCTCCAAAGCAAGAAGATTGTGAAAAGGCCTATTTCAAAATGGACAACGTGCTCATCGACGATCGACGCATTCACGTGGACTTCAGCCAGTCAGTCTCAAAGATCAAATGGAAAGGCAAAGGTACTTGTACGGAAACATCTATGGTCTGCATGTTTGGAATATTTGGCTTTGTTCTGAAGGATGAACATGTTAATCTTAACCTCGTTGCCATATGTAGCTTTGAGTTAAGTTATGTGCAAGTAAGTCGAGATCATAGCTTTGTCTGTCTCTTAGGTGGGAAGTATACTAAAGATGACTTCAACGCCTACGAGAAGGATGTGGAAAACCGATCCAAACTGGCTCTCAAGGATCAAGTGAAGCCTAAACAAGAGTATCCTTGTGTGTTAAAAGGCAGGGATTTAACTTTCCAGTTTCTCCTATTCATGTCATACCGTATCAGTCCGCGGTATTCTAACAGTACAGCCTCTGTTGCAGTGGCCATTTGATATGTGATAAACCTTTTAGTACTTACTGTCTCAACTTTCTGGAGATTTCCATAACTTTCCCGAAAGTTCAAAGTATGACCTGATAATTGAGGAGGAAGAGGAGGCGGCGGGCCACCGGCACTCCGAGAAGAAGCACAAGGAGAAGAGGCACCATCATCATTCAGATGATGAGGACAGCAGGAAGTCCAAAAAGCACAAGGTATCTTCAAGCCACCACAACAATATTGTAGTATTGTGTTATACTCTCTCTTTCGTCGATTAGCAGGGTGGAATTAAATTTCAGTGTGGTTTCTGCTTTTACTGTAGGGAAGTGGTATAATCTTAGAGGGAACCTGATCTATATGTTTCTAAATGTTAACGTAGGAATACGTGCAAATCATCAAGGAACACAAAAAAACACACAGTTTATTCTGACTTTAATCGCATAAGTCCAGATACTGGCCTGGGAGGGATGATTGTATTGTATGCAATATATATATATGCATCGTTAAAGGTTCTGATTTTAGAAATTAATTGGATTCAATGTAGAAATCGAGCTCCTGCTGTTGAATGACGAGCAGGGGAAAATTATATAGTTTGTATTTTTTTTTAAAAACCCGCTAATATCAACCTTTGATCTGCTTTGTCCGTTCCTGTCACATCTACCGGCATCAAAACAGGAATCTCAATTTGATTGGCTTCCTTGTCCAAGTGTGACATTGATAAGCAGTGCGATGATGCGCCTGGCGCTGAAAACTTGAGAGTATTTAAACGTTTTTTCGAATCTAAAAACACTAAGAAATCCACGCCGCAAGAGATGTCCTTATTGCACAAAGGTTACCAGGTCTACAGTGTATTTACTCTAACTAACTGACTAAAGCCCCTTTCCCACTGGACTTTCACTCCCGGGAGAAATAATTCTGTAGTAGTTTTCTGTTCTTTTTTGGCTCGAGCTCTGATAGGCAGTGGCAGTCCGTATCGGTAGATTCATCACTCTATTGTTGTTCCAAATCGTTCAGTACCCTGTTTGTAGAGAGACTGGATAAGTAACACATAAAAAAGTAACCACGGTAACATTTCACTGGCCTGCCACATGCTGCTTTCAACATATTTAACTCTGTTTTCCAGTGTGTTCGTGATCTCGAACCTGTCACACCAGAAAAAAAAACCTAAAAGGCAAACCTGTCTTTTGTCAATGGGAGGAGCCTAGTGCCCGTTTTCAAAAGGTTCCCACATATGACTATGTATGATTTAACTTTTTCAGTTACACTTCCAGGACATCTCTAAGAAGATCAGTATTCCTTACATGGTGATTTCCCTGTCTGAAAAAATCGTTGGCTTGAATTTCTTCATGTTATTTCCTGATTCAAATGCTCCTTTGTTTTGTAAAGACAACAAGAAAGCAATTTCTTACACCTTTTTACATTGTTGTCAAAAATTCATGATTTAGAATGCTCTTTAAAATGTACATACATCAATAGTTCAAGCTTTTTAGCAAAGACTTACAGTTAATTGTTACTGTGACAGGTTGTTAACAGACAAACCAGAGCTTCCTTCCAAAAAGAAGGCTTACTCATTCTTCTGGATTATTGTTGAGCAACTGCCTCTTGGAACCACACTTGGAACAGCAACTCATGTAAATAGAGCTCGGTAAACCTGATCTTTCGAGCTGGCTCCTGTAAGCACAGATGTTTACACAAGTGCACACACTCACAAACGGACACAGTGAGATCCAATACACAAAAAATATTTTGTATGTCAAACGTAGTATGCCAATAATACCAGATGTCTTCCTGCATCCGGATGTATTTTGCGGTATACCATCCAGCTTTTCTGGCTGTCCTGACCCGCTATATGTCACATGGACTGAGCCGCTGAGAGAGCATAGACAGCCTGACGACAGCTCATTGACAGAAGCCGCAATGACAGATGACGGCACATTCAAAATTCAAGGCGCAATGTTGTTGCTTTTGTTTGTTTAGTTTTTTTAATTTTACGTTTCATTTTTCATCAAGCCATACACAAATATACCCCATGCCTTCTGTTGATGGCAAAGGTTACTTTCTCAAAGGCTAGACATTAAGAGAGGTTTTCCAGCGACTGACTGATGGATGACTTTCCTGTGTTTTTTCGAAAGACAGATATCGTATGTTATTAAGCCTCAGAATTTCAGAACAAATCAAGAACATACCTTTATTTTGACATTCTGGTAGTTTGGCTACAAATATTTGTGATAATGTATCAAGTTCATCTTTCCTAAATGCTCTGATCCCTGGACAATCCAATAAGCAGTGGAACACTGTTCCCTTATCAGCATTGCATTTCAAACATTGGTCCGGATTATTGGCATCAAGGCGCAATGTAGTATATCCATGGTTCCCACAGGCCCTTGACATCCATGAAAGTTTGTGATGGCAATCTGCAGGGAGGAATTAACCATTTAACAAATGGTATAAATAAAGTGTGAAATGTCTTTGAGTTTAAATTTAGACACAAAATGGTGTGTCTTAAACAGGCCCTATTATGCTATTTTCCGGGTGATATTTTTATCTCAAGTTACAGTTACAACATGTTTACATGCGTTAATGCTCATAATCCTCCCTGTTTTTCTCGTCCTGGCTGTCCTGCAGCACCTCTTCTCACCCTCTCTCTGAAACGCTCCGTTGTATCGCTTGCTCCTCCCTCCAGAAAGCAAAGTCTGCCCTGATTGGTCAGCTAGCCCTCTCTGTTGTGATTGGTCAAAGTTTCACATTTCAAAAACTCTTCCTCCAGAGCTTCAGCGCCATCTCTCTTTGTTGTTTGAGGGCCAAATAACATTTTACATGACTTCCATAACATTATGACCTCATAAAGTTACGGAAGTGAAGGAGAGAGTTCAATCGAGACATTTCAGGCAGCTCAGGAGCTTCTGAGGGGGAGGGTAACTCCTTTTAGGCGTGGACTTCAGGTTTTACACTCTACGGACCTTTTACATGTACAAAAATATATATAACACACTAAAGAAGAGGGGAAAAGTGGAAAAGCATAATAGGGCCACTTTAATATAATAGAAGAAAATTTCCCGATGAAAAAGGCTGTGGGTATATTGTAGTGTTGTATGTACATGGTCAGTTTGTCATGTTAACAACATTTCTACATATAATAATGCAAACGTAAGTTTTAACCAGCAGCCAGACTACCAACTCCCATATAATTCCCACAGGTTTGTCATTGCTGTATTAGGTACATACGTTCTTTTTCATATTGCCGTACAAATATTTATTACGTCTGCTGCCTTATTGTCAACACTAATGTAATTCCCAGGTTTCAAAGACATAAGCTACTGAAGTATCAAATCCTACAGTAACCTGGTTGGAGCTTTTTTCCCTGTGTTAAATGCCAGAACTGGTTATTTCCTTATTCTGAACAGGAAAATATCAATGTGTTCTTTAAAATCAAGAGTTCCTGCTGGCCAGGTCAGGCAGGCTTTATGGCATGATGTCAAATGAATATGGCTGCTTGCTGTCAACGCTAAACTAACAATTGAACGCTTACAAAACACTTCTAAGTAGTATTTCTAGTATTGAATCATCACATCAGTAATACCAGTTAAATACTGTATTGAATACAATAGCTTTACACATCCAACTATTTGCACATGCTTATTCCACTGAAAATATCTAGTATCGAATCATATCATTTCCAAAGTTAGTAATCACCTGCCACAAAAGCCTGATGGGGTTCAGTTTTTTTAGGTTGTAGAAAGAGTTATTTACAAATAGATGTTATTTTATGGTCTGTTCTTGTACACGAGAGAGCAAAGTGCAGCTCGATGGCTCAACCAGCCTGACAAGTGAAAGGGCAGAAAGAGACTAAATGAACTGTGAGCAACAGTTCAATAAGAATGGAATAAAATCACCACCGGTCATTGGTAGAAAAACTGAAAGCTTAGCCTGAAAACATGTGCAGGCAACGTGTTGCTTTGGAAGTTATTCTTCAAAATTCACAGTAGAAATAGAAGGTTAGTCTAGGGTTAGCACTATCATATCATATTATATCAGAGTCTTCCAGAAGGCTAAGCAGACATATTGCTAAAGCTTATTTGTGAATGGACATGAGGTAATTGGATACAGTTGGCAATGACAATGATGCGCTCCTCTCCCCAATGCTCCCTCATGGACTCGTCCTCGAGCAGTAGTCCCAAAGGGGGGTTTCTTTATAAGGAGGCCTAACAGGGGCTTAGGGTTACGGCTGGGATTTTGTTTAGGTTAAATACTTTGAAAATTTAGTTTACTCTGGCTGGTTTCTTCAAAGTTGCCTACCCCAGATTTAAGTAAAAGTTTGCAAGTATCATCAGCAAAATTGAAAGTAAAAGTTAAAGTATTGATTTGTGTAGTAAAAAGTACCTTGTCAATGTTTAACTATATTATATATTATATTTCAGGATTAATATCACAGCTGTGTACATTGCATTTTACTGCTGAAGAAGTTTAAGGTGCTACTTTTAACTTCTTTATTTACTGCTGGGTAGATTCATCTAGATCATATGTTGCTAGCATCCCTGTCCTGTGAGAAGTTGACTTTTTATGAGCTCAGAAAAACAGCTCTGTTTTCAGTTTATTGTGACAATGCATTTTCCAGCTAATTCCCCCCCAAAATTTAAAGAGTCAATTTAGCTGAAAGAGTTTTCTAAGCACATGAACGAAAACTTAATCCTTCAGTCCATCACAAACATTCACCATCAAACCATCTGGAGATGCATGGTTTCAACGGGAATGGGATGGAAAAACTGTAATCTGCAAAGTAAGCAAAGCCGTCAGACAAATGTAGTGCAGTCTAAATATTTGTCTCTGAGATGTATTGGAGTAGAAGTACTCCAGTACAAGTACCTTGAATTTGTAGTTAATTACGGTACTTGAGTTAATGTACTCGGTTACATTCCACCACTGACTGTCTCACATCTACTGTGATGTTTCCAGGATGACAGGGACAGCCGGCGAGATAGAAAGACGGGACGCCAGCGTTCTCAATCCCACTCACGTTCCCGCTCCAGAGACCGTGACCACAAACACAGCAAATCCCAGCACCAACATGGGAAAGAGGGCCGCGATAAGGGCCACAGCCACAAGGACAGGAGCCGCAGCAGCTCCTCCAAGAGGTCCAATGACAAAGAGAGAAGTAGGTACAGGTGAGAGGGACTTATCTCTCTGTGACAGGAAACAGAGCCACAGAGAGGTCAACCGTATTCAGCATGAATTATACGACGTCTAAATATTAAATTGGGATGATGTTTAAGTCCTTGTCACATTTTCATGAAGAGCAAAAAATGTGTGCGATCTTCTTTTTTAAAACTATATTAAAAAAAATCCCCAAAATATGGCAGTTGTCTTTTTTTATTCCTCTTCATTTTTTATTTCAAGTGTTTGAACAAAACTGAGTACATTTACTTAAGTAAAGCATTTTTATTTGACGGACAGTTGACTGTGAGGATTTGCCCCAACAACTACATTGCAAATCTAAAAACTGTTGTCCCCATTAGTCACTTAGAAACGAAAACATTGGAGGATATGGTTGAAGAATACTGCTAAGATAACCTTAAATTAAAGTATTCCTGCACAGTTGTAGTACTTGACTTTAGTAAATCATAAAAGTACTTGTTCCACCTCTGCTAATGTCATTTGAATTCCACAACAGACTTCCCCTTCTTGACATTTACTTCCACTTTCCACTTACAGACTGCTCAGTTTAGAAAAAAAGTGGTAGATGATTAATACAACACCTTTTGAATTTAGTTTCTAACAGGTGGGGTTTTTCTTTTTTCGCATTCATAAAATGTGGGCCTGGAAAATGTCTCTCTCCAAAACACTGAGGGAAATCACTGGTGTCTCCCTCCACCCACCTCGTAGAGCTGGGGTGATGCAACATCGTAACCTCTCATTCCACAAACTCAAAAGCTAACGTGTTTCTGGCTGCAAGTTCAAGGCAAATGGTTTTGAGTAATCTATAGTTGTGAGATAATAATATAAAATAAAACAAAAGTTATCTCATAAACCTAACTAGATAATAGTATAACTGTGAACTCGCATTCAAAAGATTTGCGGATGGAAAGAGCTGTTTATCTTCAACCCTCATGTTGTTACAACAGGCAAGATTTCTAGTTGCTTTCAACTTCCAAAGACATCCACAGATGCAAACATGTCAGGCTCAGTTACAGGGAAACGTGTATAACATGATGCACAAGACATCCAAGAACTTGTCCACGATTAAATACGCTTCAAAGAAGTCTGTATTAGGCAACATCGGACTCAGGCTAACAAGAATGAACCTGACTTCTGTCTGTGATCACCAGTTTACCGAAAAACAAGCACACAGTCAACATTGATCGAATATGTGATTCTCACGAGTCACCACCCAATGTTTTGATCTTCCCGAAAATACAGAGTGTCTTTGTGGGTGGAGGGGTGCGTGTGTGGTAAGCATAAATGGAAATATGTATTCTGGAGTGAAACTGAACTACTTCTGAAAGGTGACTGCAGAGTGGAAAATAAGGGTTGCACAGCTTCACTCCCCCAGGTGGAATCGCTAGTAGAGACTTCCCCAGCCACCCACGCTGCCTGCAACATGCAAAAATCACAGAGCACATGCTGCTGTGTTTTTTACAGTTATTTTCATCCAACTTTAGAACTGTAAATTCAATACCAAGCGCAAAAGATCAAAGTTGTGTTTTGAGTCACTTTGAGTGTGTTACGGCTGAGTTAGCAGAAGTCGGTTTACAGTCGCATACTAGAATTCCAAGATGTTCGAACTATAATAAAATGTCTGAATTTTTGTAAATGTCCATAAAAGGTTGATTTATATGAAAAATTATTACCAAAGGTGAAGCACTCAAAGGAGCTGAGGTGTCAGTTGAGCGTAAAGCACAGAAAGGGTTTGAAGGGGCAATGGAAAGCTCTTGACGTGTCACTTTAATCTTAATCACCTTTAGAAATAAAAGTGCTTTACTACTTTGAAAATCAGTGGAAACATGATCAATGAAAGCATTTTTTTTTGTCCGTAAGAGCTACAAAGAATTAAATATAGTTCCAATGTGAGCACCAAAAGCATTTAAATATAATTGAACCTTCAGGTTTAATGCACACAGTGTGAGACAATCATATATGATCATTCCATGCTTCTATATTCACATCACATATTTGATTGTATGTATGTTATACTGTCTAGGCTTATGTTGACATGTTAACAATATGTTTGATTACTGCATATATGAACGCAATGTTAACAAACATAAAAAAAACATAGTGGTATATTAATAAACTAATAATAAAGATCACAGTTTAAGGATAAGTTTCCTAACTGAGTAAAATTATCCGGTAGTATCTATAAGGTCTCAGAGCTGGTTGAAATTCTCTAAATAAAAAGGAAAGGTTTCTTTCTTATCTCCTTTTGGAATACCTTTCTTTATGAAAGGAAGGAAAGACAATGCAGTCCCACAACAATCCCACAATTCTTTGGGGCAGCAACATTTAAAGCGTGCACCATTTGGCAGTTAACGTCCCGCGACGCTGTTTAATTGTATACTATGTATAAATTGAAAACATCCTTCTTAGGAGTTGTGATTCTGTTTCGGACAAGAATCCTAAATTGACTTATACAGCATCGAGTTTGTCACTGTACTCATTTTCTATGTGTTTTAAATAAAGTTGCTTTAAAAACACTGTCTCATTCAGTTCTTTTAAGTCCTTATGATTTATCCTCGCATCTTTCCTTTACCTCTGTAAGCTTTTCATCGAGGTCAAGGAAGAGTTGTGAGGCAAAGATATAGGATGTAAGTTATTGGACCAAAAACAGTCTACAGCCATGCTAACAGCTCTTTGAGGCTTTACTTAATGCTAGCACAGGGTTGCTCTAATACATTTTAATGCCAGCATGCTAACACGTGCACAATGGCGATGCTAACATTCTGATGTTTACTAGGTTCACTGACTCAGTATAGCCTGTTAGCATACTTGTTAGCATTTGCTAACTTAGCAGCAATCACAAAGTACAGCTGAGGCTAAAGGGAAAGTCACAGTTTTGATGTTATAACAATGTACCAACTTATGTTCTAACTAGAAAAGTTTTTTGTAATGTGTTAAATTGGTTTATCAATTTAAAAACAAACATTACCTACTACTACAAGTAACGTCTGTATTGTTTGATAAAGAAATAAAGCTTTATGATTAACAACATAAAGAGATATGCTGTTATTAAAAAGTTATATTAAAACTGAATAATTATGTTATATTCTTTTTTTGCAATTGTTGTAGATTTCTTTCACTGTTGTCATATACAGCGCATTATTTCCTTGTTCTTTCATATCAAATGTTCCCTTGTCCTTCCTGAAAAACCATGTACTCTACCTTCTTTAATGGTCAATTCATGGTGAACCCGTATACGTTTTACTTCCAATCAGCAATTTCATCACAGATTACTTTCTTGCCCTTTCTTGCCCTTCCCATGTCTCTCTCTCTCTCTCTCTCTCTCTCTCTCTCTCTCTCTCTCTCTCACACACACACACACACACTGATAGCACATTGGCTAGTTTTTTGCATGTCCAATATCCTGTTTGGTCAAACATGAGTAATAGAGGCAGCCTCAAAATGCTGTTTCATTGTAAGTAATAATTACTCTCCCTGTTTCTATTTACCAGCCACCACAGTGGGTAATGGCTGGAATTGTTTTCACCTTTTCTGTGTGTTTGTGAGGCGGCTTTGAGAACTTTGCCAGGTGTTTGTATGTCTATCTGTGGACAAATTCAGTCAACGTGATGTCACCATGAAACTTTTCCGATTTGGACCCCTGACTGGTCTGATCCCATCATAAGATAGTCACTAGTCTTATTCATATTTAACTTTCCTGTTGTTGTCATGATGTCACCCCTGTTTCTGTCTTTGTATGCATATATAAGTCAGTTTTATCCATAGGTATTGTTTCTAGTATATGGGTGTGTAGGGAGCTCCTTGGTCGCTTTGTGTGAGCACAAACACTCAGCACAGGCTTGGCTTTGATCAATGCAGTTCTCAGAATTAAGGGCAGTTATAGTGAACTCTGACCCAGTTTTTGATTTTCGAGCTTACCCTTAATAATACTAATAATAATGGCATTAACATTTAACAAAAATTCTCACGGGATATTCAGACTTATGTGAATTTGAATTCAAGGGCCATTCCATGGAAAATAAACGCAGGTGTTCTTAAAACAAACATGACAGCTGTCTTTGTTCATTTGACAGACGGCTGACGGTATTTAGACTTATGTGTGACTCCTGACGAGATAGGACATGTCTCACACCTTGTTGTTGTTCGGTTGCCGTGAAGATAAAAAATGTGGCACTTTGCGTCTCCCTGTGGTTTTGTGAACGTCACTGCTGGTGTTTTATGTAATGTTTGAACAGGAGCTTCCCCTTGCTAACAGCCAGGCAAGCTTAAAAAACATTCCTAAATCACAAATATGAGAGTGGTATCCATATCCTCCTAACCAAACACCCCTTTCAAAACTCACTTGTTAGGTGTAAAAAAAGAATTGCTTGCTGTCTGGTGCTATATACTGCTTTGTCACAGACATTCAGTCAGCATTTATTATTCACCTCAACACAAAAAAAAGAAAAGAAGGAGAAGGTTAAAATAAATCCCTCAGGCTCCCGGACCAGCCCTGATGAGGAAGTACTCACTAATTCACAGTGTTCTCTTCCTTGATGATTTTTTTTTTTTTTTTTTTTCTCAGCAGCGAGCAGTCACTTCCTCCAATGAGTAATAAGAGCAGCTCCACAAACACCGGGCTGCTTGTCAGAGCCACTGACTGACTGACCGACAGACTGAGTGCAGCTCTCTCTCTCTCTCTCACACACACACACACACACACAGAGACAGAGAGACAGAGACAGAGACAGAGAGGCAGCGGGGGAGAAGAGACAGTTAAATGTGTAAGTACAGTTTTGTTAATGTGATTTAACTTGAATTCTCAACGCAGAAGCTGGCGGTCTTGTCTTGTTCAGACTTGTTGTGTTCTAGATTGAGAGAGAGGCAGTTACAGGAGGGGGTTGTGCATCGCTGTTGCAGAGAGCAAAGGTTGCTGGAGTTTGTGAGGCAATGAAGCCGAGATAATCTAAACGATGAGTCTGAGGGCCTTGTTGATGAAACTGAACTGTCAACTCAGCACCACGAAAGGATGTGGGTTCATAGCAAAAGCTGTGCAAAAAGCATGCAGAGAGGAGCAAACATCTTTTCCCTCATACTTCAAATGTCAAGGTGACACATGACATGCGGTAAAGCTGGTCTTGCGTGGCGAGGATCTCAAAAAAGAACTGTACAAAGGAGAAGTGCTTCAAAGTATGATGGCTATGTTGTTCCTTTTTTCTAACTCGTCACGCCCTCTCAGTCGGCCGTTAACGGAGGTGCTTTCATCGGGTCAGGTGTGAGAAGTTTGTTAAAAGTTCTTTCACCAGAGAAAAAGAAAAGTGGAAGAAGCGGGTTGAGTCACTCAAAACGCACGAGTGAGATCTCGTTCTCTCTGGGACATGAAGTCTGGGGGGGGGGGGGGTTCCACAACGATCAAATAAAAAGGGTTAAGGGGAACAGGGTTAAGGGGAACAGGGTTAAGGGGAACAGGGTTAAGGGTTAAGGGGAACAGGGTTAAGGGTTAAGGGGAACAGGGTTAAGGGGAACAGGGTTAAGGGGAACAGGGTTAAGGGGTTAAGGGTTAAGGGGAAAGGGTTAAGGGGAACAGGGTTAAGGGGAACAGGGTTAAGGGGAACAGGGTTAAGGGGAACAGGGTTAAGGGGAACAGGGTTAAGGGTTAAGGGGAACAGGGTTAAGGGGAACAGGGTTAAGGGGAACAGGGTTAAGGGGAACAGGGTTAAGGGTTAAGTGTTAAGGGGAACAGGGGAACAGGGTTAAGGGGAACAGGGTTAAGGGGAACAGGGTTAAGGGTTAAGGGGAACAGGGTTAAGGGGAACAGGGTTAAGGGTTAAGGTGTTAAGGGGAACAGGGTTAAGGGTTAAGGGTTAAGGGTTAAGGGGAACAGGGTTAAGGGTTAAGTGTTAAGGGGAACAGGGTTAAGGGTTAAGTGTTAAGGGGAACAGGGGAACAGGGTTAAGGGTTAAGTGTTAAGGGGAACAGGGTTAAGGGGAACAGGGTTAAGGGGAACAGGGTGAGGCTGGTGGCGTTTATAGCCCGCGTGCCCGCATCTGTTCCGTTCATGCTTGTTTTGGGTGACCTCAGTAACACTGGAGGTAAAAATAGCCAGCCGATCGGTGCAGACCCTCAGGTACCTTTATCTGTGTGTGTGTGTGTGTGTGTGTGTGTGTGTGTGTGTGTGTGTGTGTGTGTGTGTGTGTGTGTGTGTGTGTGTGAGTGTGTGAGTCTGTCTGTCTGTCTGTCTGTCTGTCTGTCTGTCTGTCTGTCTGTCTGTCTGTGTGTGTGTGTGTGTGTGTGTGTGTGTGTGTGTGTGTGTGTGTGTGTGTGTGAGTGTGTGTGTGTGAGTGTGAGTGTGAGTGTGAGTGTGAGTGTGTGTGTGTGTGAGTGTGTGTGTGAGTGTGTGTGTGAGTGTGAGTGTGAGTGTGAGTGTGAGTGTGTGTGTGTGTGTGTGTGTGTGTGTGTGAGTGTGTGTGTGAGTGTGTGTGAGTGTGTGTGTGTGTGTGTGTGTGTGTGTGTGTGTGTGTGTGTGTGTGTGTGTGTGTGTGTGTGTGTAGGGGCTTTCTTAACCAGATTGACGTCAGTCTGTGTGTGTGTGCGTTGGCAGTCATGAGGTTGTGGTAACCGGAGCAGACCACAGCCGCTCCTCCTGTGTTTACAGTGATTGAGGTTTGCCTCATCCTCTTTTTTGACACCTGTCAACTGCTCTTCAAAAAAATCATAACACACAGGCCGTTGCCAAGGAGACGCTGACAAGTAAGGAGGCGAGGAGGATTCCCCAGTCGGGCAGACCTGAGGAGAGGAACATCTGAACCAGCATGGACCGCCAGATGCAGCAGCACGCCAAGGTGGAGCGGTTCCTGAAGCTGGGCTACTCGCACAGTGACATCCTGAGGGTGCTGGAGAGCCTCCGCCACGACGCGCAGACCAACGACATCCTGGAGGAGCTGATCAAGACCTGCCACACTCGCACCAGCGACAAGAGCAGCCCGGACAGTCCGAAACTGGTGTCCAGAGGCTGCAGCCCCGGACCCAGTCAACCCAGAGCCGGGTCGGACAGAGAGCCCGTCGCTGGCTTCAGACCAGTGGTTATAGATGGAAGCAACGTGGCCATGAGGTGAGTCAACGTAGAGCTTCTGTCAGTGACAACACTTTGTATGAATATATACAGCATCTTTTTATTTAAAACAAATACCTCTTTGTTAACTCATTCAGGATTTTACTTGTTGAGTACTTTAGTAAAAGTACAGAACAATTAACAGCAAAATGTACTAAAATTATCAAAAGTATTTGTTGGGCAGAATGGTCCTTGTAATCATTATCGGTATATTATTATTATCTATGTCCTTTTATATTTGCAAGATTTTAATTGTAGTCTATGTGGATCTAATTTAATAACTTTATATGTAATTGAATCTATACTGAGTATAAGTACAAGTATAAAGTAAGATAAAATGGTAGTATCTCAAAATAGTATTTAAGTAGGTACTTGAGTAAATGCTTGAGTTTCTTTCAACCACTGTCTCTCTGGCTTTTTATTTGTGGGCCAAGCCAAACGTGACAATGAGAGAGAACATTATTTATTTATTTTACTTCCTGGAAAAAATACTTTCTTCAGGTGTGACGCTTTAAAATAGCACAGATGTTAATTCATGTGCGACTGCACTACTTTAATGTTAAAACTAATTCACATTCACATGACAGCGTCCCTATTTGTGTCAAATCTTGTTTCACTTCACATAATTGATCGCAGCGCACTTCCTTTTTAGAGATGTGGGAAGTGAAAAACATGATGTGCTCCTTTTATTCTCCTCTCTCTGTCCACCCAATTCAAGATCACTTTATGCCTGAAAGGCAAAAGTAACACGCCGGACGTCCCGTCAGATTCAAGCTGCTTAAATGATACTCTCATCTGGCATGACTTGCAATATGTGTAACACTATACTGGAGTGAAATTCTTATCTCATGATTTCCAACTTTTACCTGACCCACATCGCTAACAAGGAAGTTCTGAGAAATTTGTTCAAACAAATGTTGTGTCAAGTAAAAAGGAGGGCCTGCTATAAATTCAAAATGGGAAACAAAAGAGCAATGTTTTCCCAACACATATTCCTGGAAGGACACGGAGGGAGTTTAAAGAGAAAGAAGACGGAAGAAGTGTTTACTGTAACACCTCATGTAGCTGTAGTTGGCCTCAGGCATGGAATCTCTCAGGCTCCACTTCCCTGTGCATGCCTCTCCGAAGTCAGTTAGTTATCCTGTTCTGCTGTAAAACTGACACACACTTTGTCATCTTTATGGTTTTCTTTAATATTGCATTTTGACTAAAATTGAGTGACTTGTGAGGGACAGATTTAAAAGGTTGAGATGGTGCTGATATTAAACCCTTCTTATGGCTCAACCTCCAAAAAACTCCTACATTTCCCATAATGCTACTCAATATATCAGTGTTTACAACTTATTGCTCAGCCCCCAACTGGCTTAAAATAAAAAAAATAAAAGTAAGAAAATTGCTTCTTTAAACAAGCCAACCGTATATGACCACATACAACACGAACCAGCTTTCAGAACAAGTAGTTTAACTTTAATTATCAAGTAAATTATCAAGTAAAACATATTCAGGAAGAATG
This sequence comes from Anoplopoma fimbria, assembly GCF_027596085.1. NCBI lineage: Eukaryota > Metazoa > Chordata > Actinopteri > Perciformes > Anoplopomatidae > Anoplopoma > Anoplopoma fimbria. Next base: position 23,599,469 of record NC_072466.1, on the reverse strand, counting down.
TTGGACAGTTAGTTCCAAGTCAGTGATTGCTTGGGCACTGCTCCTGACATCCAGCGTCTTTTTGGTGGTTTCATTGTTTAACTTAAGGAACCCATTCAAGCAACAAAATATACAGCAGGTATGCAAACAAGCCGGCAGCCGAACATGTGACTCTCTGACATCATGGGTAATATTCAAGAAAGAGCTTCAGGCTGCGAGTAAAAATGATAAAGGAAATGTCATTCAATGAAGCGTCATTCAAGGCAACTTTGCGACACGCCAATAAAGTTATGCAAGATAAACTTGTATTCAGATTTCAAAAAAATTCACACCAAGCCTAGTCTTTGGTACCTGTTGTATTCAAAGGGCCTCACCACTTCCTGCTGATGGAGAGAAGGGGAACCACAGTCGCATGGACACGCCCAATAAACACGCACACACATTTTACTTTCTCTTGCAGGCAAAACAATCCAGTAGCTCTTGAACACTTCCTTGTAAAGGGAGTCTAAGGTTTGGATTTCAGAGAACAGATGTTTGCCAGGTGATCCAATACCACTGTACCAGACCTGAAAGCAGGTCAGACTTTACTGAGCTGCTGATACTAGTTATAATAATGATTTTCAGGTTGCTCATGGTCATTTATTCGTGGAATATAAGTACATTCAACAACTATTTTAAGGTCTAGTTTAGGGAAATCGCATGTTTCAGGGTTAAAATGATCATAGGCCATATTTTTTCACTCATAATCTTGTAACATGAAGCCAAATGTGTATAGATCATTCACCACCTCTTCCCTTTCAATTTGCAATCTATAATCTTTCCTAGATTTTCCTAGATTTCCTAGATTAGTCATTTGATGACACCAAGTTATGCTGCCAAATATAGTTTAAGGCACCATAACTCACAATAAAAATGTAATTTGAATTTATTCTTTATAAAAGAGAATCCCGCCTTGAAAAAGTACAAGTGAACAGTCTGTTCTGCATAAACTTACTCACATCCGCGCTATTGCAATATGTTTATGGGAACCGTGAGCACATGCCTTTCAACACATCTACTTCCTGAAAAGGGTGTGTATGTTTGTGTGTGTGTGTGTGTGTGTGTGTGTGTGTGTGTGTGTGTGTGTGTGTGTGTGTGTGTGTGTGTGTGTGTGTGTGTGTGTGTGTGTGTGTTCATGTGTGTGTCTGCATACGGTTGTGTGCACACAAACACAAAAGAAGAAGTCGTTTTTTTTGTTGACTCTGGATTCTGTGTCTTTATAGCCATGGCGACAAGAAGGTGTTTTCGTGCCAGGGCCTCCAGCTGGCGGTGAGCTGGTTCTGGGACAAAGGGCTGCGAGACATCACTGTGTTCGTTCCCCTGTGGAGGAAGGAGCAGCCGCGACCTGAGGCGCCTATCACAGGTAAGGTCACCTGAGGCGCCGCTGTCTCACTGTGATTACAGTGGTGAGGTTAGCTAAAAGGGAAATGCCACAAACCTGTGACAACTCCCATGTTGCTTTTGTTCAGCTTTTGCTCAGTTTAGTCAGGTTTGCATGCACATTCTTTGCCTTAAGGCTGACCTCACCCAATCGGGATGTCATATTGTATTGGTTTGTAGCCAATGGATTGAACATGACCGTGTCATGTGGTGCTGTTAGATTCTGGTTGAGGAAGTTGTGCCACAAAACAAACATAATAACCGTCATATTCAAGCACTGCCAATCAGGACCGACCAGAATTTAAGCCTGATTTACATTTGCACCAACAGGCACTATAATCTTATGTGTCTTCAAAGTCAGACAACTCCATTCACTGTCTTTGTAGCAGAGCTAGATTTGACTGTTACAGGCTCAGTTCATCTGCAAAGAGGTGAATTCCTAATGTGGGAGTCATAACCCATAATCCATAAGGCTCCGTCGGGGATCTTCAACACAAATCTGAAGCTGCCCCAAGAGCACAAACCTCTGCCAATGCTGAAAAGCTCTCCATCTTGCTGCTTCAAGCAATACATCATTGATGTCTCTTCCATTTCAGATCTGCCATAATTGGATTTTGGGCCATTTGGGGGCATCAAAACCAGCCTTTAAAGTCGTTTTGGCAAACGTATTGGCAAAAAAGATTTACAAATTACTTGTCCAGAGGACACGGAGCAACACTACAATTCCTTTTGAGTCACATTTATGTCCACTATTTACTCTCCTTTTAGCTCTGATTTCGGTCTCCACCTCCTGAGAAAAATACGTGTCTCTTGAGCTGCTAAATGCTCCATTATGTCACAGTTTTGCCACATGGGAATGAAAGTGACTCCACTTAGGTTTTGGCAACAAAACTACATGGTTAGGGTTGGAAAAAACATGGTTTGGCTTCAAATAACCACTTTTGTAAAGTACCGTAAGCCATCGGTAAAGTTCATGTGACGTATTGGCATAACGTCTGTGGCATAGCATCATCAGTAAAAAACATGCAACTTTTGGATTCTCTTGGGACTAGAACACCGGCCCCCTGAGTAAAAGCAGTGTTCAAGTGTTTTCACTGAAAACAGCTGCTGCGGTAAACAAGGTTGAGGGGAATAGCAGTTCGCAGGTCGTAAAACCAAAACATTGAGCTGAAAGAGGCTAAAATGCTCCACTGGGCTGAAGGAAACTGCTCGGGTGATAATTCTGTTTGGGTTTGGGTTAGCTTCAACTTGAGTTGATTCCCATAGGTTCTGTAATTGCAATTATGGCCCAGCACAGTTGCTTACTGGCCTGAGCATAATCTCACCATCAGATGTAATGACATACAGTATGTTCAATAAATTAAACATATCAGTCTGACACTAAGACTTTTGATGGCCAAATGATTTGTTTTGGTGATCATGAATACTATCAGTCCATTGTATTACCAGCTTGCGCAGCAATATTGAGATATAAATGATATATGAGCTGGAAATATCTCAGCTAGGATTACTTGTCACCGAAATCAAGGCAATAAGAAAAACATATTTTCATATTTATAAATGTTATGGCATGTCATATACCACTCTGGCACCATATCTTCATCCTGTTTGGCAGCCTGATGCTCCACAGTGGATTCTAATGGAGTCCATCAAATGAATTGCACTTAGTTTTACGATGGAAAAACAAGTTTCTAACTGTCCATGGTTAACTTATCAAACAATAAGGAAGTGTAACTACCAAAACTGAAATCCAGCATTTTGTTCATGTCTGAGCAAGTCGGTGACAAATAGCTTCTTTCCTGAAAGCGATTATCATCAGCACATTACAAGGAAGCATCCTCAGTGCCAAGTGCAGTTTCATGCCTTTTATGGTCATGGTGTAAAGCTCACTATTACAACAAGGATACTAAGATAAAGATAAAAGCTCATGTGGGCTGCCACGTGCAGGTCACCTGCCTCGGTAAATCATCAGCGAGCATGTTGGCTGCTCATTTGAATTGTAGCGCCCAACCTTGATAGGTCCAGGTGCACCTTCGTCGATATTCAATGGAAACCGTTCAGCCAGAACCAGAGCAGTTAATGTTTCCACTGCTATAACGTTGGCTGTTATCTTCTGCTTATGGAAATGTGCTGCATGCTGGGACTCATTCATATATTAACCTTGTAGTGGTTCAACCCAGAAAGAAAAAAATACAAAATGTTTTGGGTTTTTTGTATTTCTTCATACTGACTTTTAATTTTGTATTCATATGTTTCATAGATCAACATGTCCTCCATGAGCTGGAGAGGAGGAAGATCCTGGTGTACACGCCGTCTCGCTGCGTGAACGGCAAGAGGGTGGTGTGCTACGACGACCGCTACATCATCAAGCTGGCCTTCGACTCGGACGGCATCATTGTGTCCAACGACAACTACCGTGACCTGCAGACGGAGAATCCCCAGTGGAAGAAGTTCATAGAGGAAAGGCTGCTGATGTACACCTTCGCCAATGACAAGTAAGCCTGATGGCTGATGCAAGGGCGTAGACAGTGTGTGTGTGTGTGTTTAAGAGGCAGATTGGCACCCCTTCTGTGCGCATATTTTTTCAAAGAGGTTCCATTTTGCACCAAAATAACAGCATGCATTGTAACTGATCCCACCTGATCCTAACTGTGAGTCTGTGCTGTTGCAGGTTCATGCCTCCAGATGATCCTCTGGGTAGAAATGGTCCCACCATTGATGATTTTCTGCGAAAGAAGTCGTGGACCACGGACAACAAGCTGCAACACTGTCCTTACGGTTGGTTTTACTCTTCTGTTTCACTCAACACAAGAACACTAGCGCTCATGTTACACTTCCTTGTACTCTCCTGGGGGATTAAAACTGCACAATGTCAATCAGCAGTGCGTTTTACATTCCACTGAGTCAACCTGTGCGAGGCTGCACTCAGGCACAGCTCTGCCTTAAGTTAAATGCTAATGTCGGCATGTATAATGTTTACCAGGATTGTCTTAGTTTAGCGTGTTTCCACAGAATACAGCTGAGGTTTATGGTAATGTCATTAGATCTGCAGGTATGTTGTTCATGAAGTAAACCAAACATATAAGACACAATAATATGAAAAGTCGGAAAATCACAAAAGTCATGAAGACTCATCGTCTGGGAATGAACAAATGTACAAAATTGTGTAACAGGATATTATTTATTGGTCAACTGACCCTTTTGGTGTGTGAGAGGAAATTTCATGTTGAATGAATGAATTAAAGTCATTAGGAATCAACCTTTGGGCAACATGTATATATTCAAACCAAACTTCAAGGCAGTTAATCAGACCAATTAAATGTTCACTCGTCTTTTGCCACTCTGATTGACCACAGTGGATTCTTTTTTAATTATCTAACTGGTTTAGAAAACATTTCACAAGACCGAAATGTTTTCTCATCCCATAGAGGAAGTATAAAAAGTCCAGAGAGTTTGAGATTTCGAGAAGTAGAAACTGTACTCCAAATGGTGTGAAAATCTCTGTCCTTGTGTTATTTCTTTGCAGACTCATTTAAAAGTTTGCATCTGCCTTCATTGGAACCATGATTTCAATGCAACACACTGTTTTTTAGATTAGACATTGTAACATTTTTGTGAATGAGCATTCAGACAACTGACTGCTGGCTGAAAAACAAATAGGGCCACTCTCAGAGTAAAGCAGAGCCAGAAGTGGGGTGCTGTTTTTGTTAAATAACCTCTTCTGTCTTTCTATTAGGAAAGAAGTGTACTTATGGAGTCAAGTGCAAGTTCTACCACCCGGAGCGGGCCAACCAATCGCAGCTCTCTGTGGCCGATGAGCTGAGGGCGCTGAGGGACAGAGCCAAGAACTTCTCGCCTAAACCGAGCCTGCAGGACACGCACTGCCACCCTGCTGTGTATCAGCCCGAGCTCAGATACATTTCGTCTACCCCTCCACCTCTGAGCGTAGAGGATCAATCCCACAGAGTTTCTCCCAGCGAGCAGTTCATCTATCACAGAGACGCCGGCAGCCCTAGAAGCCAAACCAACTCCAGCCTCCACCTCTGCCCGAGCCCCGAAATGGACGAGGCGTTCGGCTCCATGGAGAGCTCCATGTCCAGGCTCTACATCCAGGATGCTCCCTACAGCATGGAGCGTCCTCCACACAGCTACAGCAGCGGATTGGCCAGCTACAGCCTGAGCCACGACGACTACTCCTTCTCAGGGTCCTTCGGCGGGAACACCCAGAGGCCCTGCCTGGGCGGGGGAGGTTACTACCCTCATCAAAACGGTTCGTTGCCCTGCGAACACCCCGTGTGCAGCCAGTGCAGGTGCGGTCACCAGGAGACGAGGATGTGCCACCACCAACACCCAGCGTGGGGCTCCTGTCCCGCTCTGCCTCCACATAACGGGGAGCATCCTGGCCGGATTTCAGAGAAGGAGTACTTGAGGCAGCCCTCCTACAGACAGAGCCACAGCCTACCAAGGGACCCGTGGGTGCAGGGGAGAGCCAAGAGCCCGTCCACGGAGCAGAGGAAGGGCCTGAGGAGCCAGCTGAGCACCCTCTTCCCTCAGGGCACGGTGGAGCAAGTTATGAATGCTTACCCACACATCTCAGACATGACTGAACTGATTTCTCTCATCCAGAGCTACAGGTCCGCCTTCTAGATTAGAAAGGCTTTTTTTTTTTTTTTTTGACTCAAACTGAGTCCACACCGGAGTTCTCATCCCGGAAGCAAAGTGAAAACTAAAAAATAGAGAACGTTTTTAGTTCTCTTGATTAGTAGTTGGAAGAAGTATCTCTTTTGCGTGAACATATTTCCACAATCACCTTTATTTTTAGCATTAAAAGTGACTCAATCTGATAAAGTCTTGAAAATGTAGCAGACCCAATGCTATTTCTCTAATATAAAAGTGCAATGCACTACGCTCCATACATGCTACTTATTGTAGCAGCGTTTAAATCGTTTATTAAAGCAGCATGTGTTGTTTTCTCATGTTGCCTCAAAGTGAGGAACTCTATTATACTATTCTGCACTTGTGTAAAGAAATGCCATTGACTTGTTTGAATATGAATTCTGTGTTTTTAGCTGTCACTGTGAAATAAAAGCACTCAAATCAGTCTCCTCGTGTATTCGTTGTCTTTAAATCAAAAGAGGTTTTAAATCAACGCTTATTTAAACTGCTCTCTGCTGCTGCACTGCTCTCTGCTGGTTAAAACTCTCAAGTGTTGCTCCAATCCATTCAACGTTGATACAGAAGGTGTTTTCCATCAGTCACCATGGACCTTTTTTTTTTAAAATAACACTTAAAGAAGCAGTCCAGTGATTTATTATTGCATTTCCATAAATTTGTTGGACTTATATGAGTTTTTATTATTATTTTATTTTTTATTTACAAATTTAAAGCAGCAGATATCCTGACTTTTAGTCCTCGGTATTGGATGGTTGTTGAGATATTTCAGTCTGGACCGACAGGAGTAACAACATTGATTGATTCATTGATTCATATTGCATACCGCTACCATTTGTGTATGTTGTGTACTTAATCTAATCAAATTTCTTTACCTATTGCTTGGTTCTAGTTAAAATGTGTAAAAGTGCCCTATTTTTATTGAGCCTAAAAACATTTGATAGGCAGGCTTTAAGAATTAAATCATCATGAAGGCTCAAAACGTTTGTTTCCTTAGAACGAATATTGTCCTTTAACGATCGGTGAACAATAACTTAGAGCACCCTCAAGTAATAGTTTATTAAGTGTTTCCTAAAAACAAACTTTGAAACATGCTAAATTATTTAATATTGCTAATTAACTAATGATGTAAATGAAATAAAATGTAAGATGATTTATCAGTGCAAATATCCATACGTCATTTAATACACCAAGGTTGGTGTGCATGCCTGTAATTTGGTTCAATTTAAAATGAATGAAACTCTAAATTCAGATTTTATTTATACTTGTTTTTGACAGTTGCAGGTGGACTGGTGTTTACCTGGTCCGGGGGGACTCTGCATGAGTCTTCAAGTTATTCTAAATCCTGTGTATCTTTGTCATTTCATGTCTGAACTATGACTTTTTTATGGGGGTTTTTTCGACATACTATTCTATGACCTTTTTATTTTTTTTATGTAATACTATAATTTTATACTACTTTTTTTTACATACAATACTATCACTTTTTTTTCAACATTCTTAACTATGACTTTTTAATGTTTTTTTTATGAAATACTATACTATCACTTTTTGGGTTGTTATTTTTGCTCTATTATTATGACTTTTTTCAACATACTATACTATGACTTATTTTCAGACATAGTATACTATGTTTTTTCAATACAAACTATACTATAAGCATTTTTTTTTTGACACTTTATTCTAATTCTTTTTTGTGTGTTTTTTTCCACATCCGAATCACAGCTTTTTCGTCATACTATGCTATGACTTCATTAATGTTTTATTCCAACGTACTTTACTATGACTTTTATTTAGTCATACTATAGTATGACTATTTTGTTATACCATACTATGACCCTTTGTGGGGTTTTTCTTGTACTAATATTATATTCCTTTTTTTGGCATTCAATACTATCCCTTTTTTTTCCTATGACTTTTCTGTGGGTTTTTTTTTCAATATACTATACTATAACCCTTTGTGGGTTCTTTCTCGTCATAAAATAATATTACATATTTTTGCCTTTAAATCGATCACTTTTTTTCAACATACTATAATATGAGTTTTTAATGTTTTTTTCTATGACATACTATGACTTTTTTCAACATACTGTACTATAATTTTTTCCACACTAAACTATAACTTTTTCATGTTTTATTTTTTCAACATTCTATACTATGACTTCTTTTCCGACTTACTATACAATGAATATTTTTAACATACTATGACCTTTTTTATTGTGTTATTTCTACATACTATACTATGACTTTTTTGACGTACTATAGTATGAATTTTTATACTACATACTTTACTATGACAAACTTCGGTGTGACTCTTTTCTACATAGTTTAAATATATTTTTTTAACATAATATACTATGGCTATTTTCTATATACTATGACTTTTTTTTTTGTCATGTTCTACAATTACTCTTTTTTCCACCATACTTTACTATGGCCTTTTTGAGCGTACATAAAAAGGACTTTTTTCGACATACTATACAATTACTTTTTAATACTTTTTTCAACATGCTATACTACATCTATTTCTGAAATATTATACATTGAGTTTTTTAATGTTTTTTTGGAATACTAACATTTTTAGACATCCTATACTATGCTTATTTTTGAGAGATACTGTGTTATGGATTCTTTTTGACATTCTAAAATATTACTTTCTTTCTACATTAAAAACACTGACACTTTTATGGCTTTTGTCGACAAACTATAGAACAACTTTTTTTTGCAACATACTATGTTTTTTCCTCGGCATACTATAATATGACGCTTCAATGTTTTCTTCCAACATACAATACTATGACTTTTTTCCCCCCACATGCTATACTATGCCTTTTTTAAAGATTTATTTTCATCATAGTATTCTATGGCATTTTATTACTTTCCTTACTAATATTTTTACCGACATACTATACTATGGTGATTTTCAGACAAACTGTTATATGACTTATTTTGACATAACAGACTGGCTTTTTATGTTGTTTTTTAAATTACTACTTTTAAATGTTTTTTTTGGACATACTATTTCTTATTACTTACTGTGCCATGACTTTTTTGGACAAACTATTCCCCGACTTTTTTTCAACAAAGTATACTATTACTTTTTTGCCATACTATGTTTTTTTAAACATACTATACTATGACTTTTTCATGGCCTTATATCAATGTAGAGTGCTGTGGCTATTTTTTTGACATACCATTTTCCATACTATACTGTGAAATTTAAGATTGTTTTAAGACATGCTATACTTTCACATTTAATATGACATTTATTATGACACATTACATCATTATTTCATGGCATACTATAGACTTTTGTACGGCATACTGCTCCATGACTTTTTTGTGAAGCTTTTATGGCATACATAAAAGATACCCATCTTTTTTATTAAATACTATACTAGGACACTAAATTACTTATTTTATGACATTCCATTCTTTAAAATTGTACTATATTTATATGGCATTCTATGCTATGACTCTTCTGAAATTTTTACACGGCATACTAGACTATGACATATTCAACACAAAATGAAAGTTTCTTGTAGTAGCTTAATTTAGATTGGTTGAATGTAGATTTACCATACATTTCTCCTGAACTGTTAGCATCAGATTGTATGACAGCATGAGAGGGTAAGGGGTCAAAAGGATACTGGGAGCTTGAACCTACCGTGTGGTACTATTGGGCAGAGTTTTTATATTTGGCATAGCGGTAGTTAAACTAAACAAATACAAAAAGTCAAAAACAAGTTTTTGACACCATGTGACAAACAATAGAATTAGAACCATTAACAATGCTACAGTACTATCAAGTGTCAAACTGAGACATCATGCACAATACTAGAGCCTTGCAATTAAATAAAACCGAAATGGAATGCAGCCATTTTAAACAATTAGTTCCAGCTGCAGTTTTTCTGCTGTGACATAGCAAAATGTTTGCCCAATTAGCTTAGATTACTTTGAAGGCCTTTGAAACACGCCATCTATGTAAAGATTTTGTAACATTAAACTGGTGGGGTTAATATCTCCAGGTCAGATCAGCGGCCGCTACTCAAACATATGTTGGTCTCTTCTGCCATCTAGTGGACAAAAACACGAGTATCACAAAGACAAACCAAAAAAACTCAGAATAGATTTTTTTAATTATTTTTACAAATAACTTATCTGTTACAAAGACAGTTTTCCCAGCTAAAATCAAAGAAACACTTTAGATATCCAAATTATTTTTTTTCCATTTAATAAAACATGAATAAACTGCCTCTTCACACCAAGGTGCAGATAAAGCTGAAAACTGGTTTCTTTGGATTGGAAAAAAAAAAGGAAAAAAGTATGGCGTAAGTGCTTAATAGACAATAATCCATCTTCTACTTTTAAATGGGTTTAAACATGACTAAAATTTCGATTTTAAAAATGGCACTCTGATGTGACAGAATAGATATCAATAAAAATTCAATAGTTCTAAGGCACTGACGCAAGGCAACGTTTCACAAGTGTGGAAAAAAAAAGAAGTAACTACTCCACAGTTAAGGTAAGTTAATGACAATAAGTAAACTTTAGAAACACCCTCATCAATAAAAGCTTAGGAGGATGAAATGAGCCAAATACGAACAAGAGTATACAAAGTGGACAGTCATGTTGTCTGCTTCCATGATGTTGTAACTATTGTGACTGGTTGTGTATATAAAGACATGGGACCCATATGAAGATTTCTACATCATAGGTATACTTTCAACTGAAACATGTTCACTTTGATCTTTGTTACCTCACAAAAAACCCGAGTCAGGTGCACAGCGACATGGAGACCTTTAACCCAATCAGACGTTCCATCGATCTGCAGTAACATCCTGATTGTACTGGAAAACGAGTGTCTCTTTGCACTGAGGTGAAGTTGTCCCCGAAACATTAAAACCTACATTCCAGTTGTCAGATAAGATGGCAGTTTGTAATTTTTTGCTTTTTGACCCCTTCCCTCCCTCCCCCCCCCCGACAGTCCCGACATATTTGGCGTCTTGAAAAAAACAAACAAAAAATAGACTCCTCCATCGCCTTCCTCTTTGCTGCATCTGCAGATCGTACACAGGAAACTCAGCAATTACACAAGCGATGAACGGGCCGGGTCAGACGTAGCTTCATGATGACTGCAAGGGGTTTTAAAACTGCTCTGCTGCTCTCCTTCTGCAAGGCTTCAACTCTCACAGAAATCAAGTCAAAAGCTTTAAAAAAAAAAAAAAAAAAAAAAAAAAAAAGGGGGGAGCAAGGGGCTTAATTGTTTGAAAGAGGGGAAACAAAACAAGACGAAAAAAAAGAGAGTTAATAAAGTCTATAAAGCTATACTTACAGGAAATACAAGTGATTCATAGTGTGAGGAAGAAGGCTTTCAAGGCACATTCTAAAATTATGTACAGTAAAAAGATCGAGGGGAGTTTCTGCCTCCGTGTACTGTACACAAAGCATGCAACGTAGTTTCTTTTTCATTAACTCATGACCGAGGAGACAGAAAAGGGGACACTGAAGGGGGGGGGGAGCACAAGAGGCACGTTTGAGTGACAGCGACACTGCCGGGTTCCCCCTTTGACATCCTCTAGAAACAGCAAACAAACTTTAAAAGTTCCACGATTAGTCTGTTAGTTTTCCCTTCAGGTGGAGAGCAGTGGCTGAACACAGTTCCCAATTCCCCGATCACGCCACCACAGAGGAAGAAAAAACAACGACAAAATGTTATCAGCAAAAGGCACTTTTGCACCTGTGTTGTGGTGTGTGTGTGTGTGTGTGTGTGTGTGTGTGTGTGTGTGTGTGTGTGTGTGTGTGTGTGTGTGTGTGTGTGTGTGTGTGTGTGTGTGTTCTGTGTAGGTGTGTGTATGTGTGCCGTCACACTGCAGGGCCACACTCGTAATACTGTAAGTGGCAGCAGCGAGGTATCCCTCAGGGGAAAAGTGTCACCCGTCGAGCAGACTCGACCGCACGGCATTCCGAGTCTCTAAGGTGAGGTATCATCCGACTCTGCCAGCCTTTGTGGAAAAACACAAGCTGTAACACTGTAAAGCCTTCAGTGGACAGCTTTCTACAAAACCTTAGAGAGGAGGGAAGAAAGAACTGGACGAACTGTGCTCGATGACGACGCCCCCACGTCCCGAGTTTTCATACGACTAGCGAAATAAAAGAAGAAACAGAGAGGCCCTTTTTTTTTTTGTATTGTGGTCTGGCGGGCAGAGGCGGCGCAGCCTCGTTGGCTCAGAAGTGACGCGGGAAATCGCACTGTTCACAGCGGTTGAGGGCGGGGTGGTTGAGGAAGGTGCAGGCGGTGCAGTTCCACTGCATCCCCTCGTCTTCCTCCTGGTCTGCGATGGGCTTCACAATCTTACTGCCCGGTTCTGTGAAGAGGAGACGGAGGAGGAAGTCAGGACACAGAAGAAGAAATGCAATTCACTGAATTTATCCACGAAGTAATTAAAACATGGAAAGTGTGAACATGCACTGCAGACATCCGATTATCGGCCACTTGGCGTTAATAATGATAATAATAGAGTCAGTGTGCAGTGTGAATATGGAATTGATTCTAAGTGAGTGAGTTAAAAGATTAACTCGCGTAAAAAGCACCGCCTACTGACCAATCAAAGCTCGGTGCCCAGATCTTGCAATAATATTACACAAATACAAAGAAGTTAAAACACAATTGGGACAAAAAGTAACACGGTTTAAACCGACAAATGCAGAGGACAGCTGGCAAACAAAATGTAGACTGTGTGAATATGTAAATCGATAGGCTTATGGGCTTATCTGCTCAGAGTGAAACACACTTTGAACAAATCAAAAGGCTATAGTCTAATAATTCAAACCTAATAATTTCAACTGAGAAAAAAAAAATACCTGCTTGACCTCCTGCGTGCAACACCCGGTCTAGCGTCTATCCAACAGCACCACATTTATAGAACGCCAATAACAAGCTAACCAAAGATACCCCAGTTGTGTTGAACTAGCATCGTAGTACAGGGCCCAGTTTTAAAGTTCCCAACCTTCTAATCCTAAATAAGCATGTGGAGCTGGTTAAAGACATAGATACATGGTTGATGATAAAGGGAGGAAGAATGAAAGAAGAGAAGGACAGAGGTACCAACCAAGTGGGAGAGGAGGGGAGGGACCAGTGGAGGGCTCCATCATGAGCTCAGAGGTCACATTATATCTACATCCTCTCCTGTCTGGCCCAGGTAGTGATGGAGCAGAGCAGAGAGTAAGGGAGGGATGAACGGATGAGGGGTAGGCGGATGGATGGGTGAAAAAAAAAAAAAAAAAAGATTAGGGAGCAGGTAGGAAGGGGAAAAGAAGATGAAATCAGTAGTCAGTCAGTCATAATCAGAGTTAAACTAATATCTTGGGCTGATTGTAATGCTTTGATTGACAATATCTAAAGAAGGAAAACAATCAGTTAATCAGTTAATTGCATCCCGCTGTTTGCAGAGATGTAGTCAGCTATTCTCACAGCTGATTAGGTGCGTTGTGTTCACTCTGTATTTGAGAGCTGATAGGAATATTGTCTCATGATACTCTGAATACTGATTCATCACCCCAATAAATATGAAAAGAAAAGTGTGTTGCCTTCACGTCGGCATCAGTAGTCGAATCAGATGAGCGGAGACAGACATCAGCCATCATCTATTTCACCCCCCTCCTACAAAGTCGTCTTTACAAGAGAGTGTCACGAGGGCCTGAGGAGGGTCGAGGTTGTGCTCGTCACAGCAGTAGCATGGAGGCTTTCCCACTAGCAGATACTGTTCTCTCTGCCTTTTGAGTAACGTTATTTTTTTTATGCACAACAACTATGACCTGTGATGTGAAGCTGTGCCTGAACCTGGTAGTCTGGGACTGGATGCTAAAAAAACTAAACCTCATAGCATCTTAACAGTTTAAAAAAACAAAATAAATAAAAAGCAAACTGGTTCATTTCAATCAGTGCGAACCACAATTGGAGCTGGCTCTTGTGAGACGTGTACATGCACAACACTGGTTATAAAACACTGCTAATGTCATTTTTAAAGAATTTATTGGATGATTATTAAAACATGCAAAGCCACTGTGGTTTAAGTCAGTAAGGACCGTCTGAACCAATGACAACATGCAATAGTTATATAAATGAAAGATTGAAAAGTGGATATGACAAATGACAACCTTATACCTGGCTTGACCTTCAGCACATAAGGTAACACATGGAAGAAATATATATATATAATCTATAAATAGGAAATTCTAACAGGGGTCAATACTGATGTAGTAAATTTAAGGACTGAGGAACTTCCAGACATGACCATGCAACCTCCTCCAAACTTACCAATAGATAAAGTACCTTTGGGTTTGGGTGGGACAGGACCAAGGAATCCCATGTTGTCATAAAAATTATGGATTGCACTAAGATTAAAGTGTGGTCCTGTGAACAAATGGAGAAAAAAAAAAGTGGGTTGAGCTATGCAGTCAACACCTTGAGCAAGCACATATACATATATACATATATATATATATATATATATATATACACACACACACACACTCAACTTAACACAAAACCATCATCAGATACATCCCAAGCGTCACAGAGATGCAAATGAGTGTCAGGTGTGACCGTGTTCAGAGGGGTAATGATCGTGTCCATCAGTGACGCAAATGCTATCACATGTTGTCAATAACCATTAAAACAATAACGACTACATTTATTTACAAATAGGTCCTGTATGCAACTGTGTGAACATGAATGTCCTACATTGGAGCTAATGAATGAGCTGAGACTACACACTGCACTGACATGTGGTCTGATTTCTACACCAACAAGACTACATAGTGAATCTGAAACAACTAATGATCGTCTGTACTGTAATAATATTAAAGTGTGATTATTAAGCTGCAGCCTCTTAAACGTGGCTCGGTGCGCCTCGCTGGCCTTCCGGGGCTCGACAGTGAGACGTTTTCAACCAATTCCTGGCCTCTTAACATTAAAAAGTAGGGACGGCAAACAGCAGTTGCATTGTTGAGATTCAAATATCGCTGTTACAGTCAAGAGTCGAAACCACAAGTAAGCCGAAGGTGCTGTCGTCTTCCCCAGAGACAGCATTAGCAAACTCGGTTAAACAAATGGTTAGTTTAATACATCGCTTAAAATTTGAAAGGGAGAGAACGGATGAACAAGCAATCAGTAACTCGCTGGCTTCAGTTTTGATGGGGAACTGTGAAGATCATGATAACGGCTGCAGTACTGCTATTTCTGATTCCAGGAATTGAGAGTGGACATGTTAACTGATAACACTTTAAGATTCACACAACACAGTCTACCAAGATTTTTGCTTGTTTACCGTAATGAAAACTTTATGTTAAATGTCTGTTTTATGTTATATATTGTTTCATTATTAAGCTGACATGTAACTGCATAGCACCTTATTTACTCAAAATATAAAAAAGGTGACTATTTTCAGCAACCAAAAGCATTATGCCTGGTCGCCAACCTAGCAACCATGTTTAAAGGTTAGTGTTGAGCCCTGCATGGATCAAATACCATTTCAGCTTTCTTCAAGTGTGTCTCACTCTCCGCTCCCAAACAATGAAGAGTCCAATCTCAGTTAGTTGTCCCTACCAGCTCACTAACAGTCAAGATGGTGGCATTTATTCATCTCGTTTAGTGCCACAATTTTGGTTCCTGGAATATCGGATATGGAATTTATCTGCACGTACTAAAAAGGAGAACAAACCTTTCTATGGAAGACAGTTTTTGAGCTTTGACAAAGGCCAAAACATGGTGTGCAACAGACTAGGTAGGGCTTCTTTTAGCCTAGCTGATTGCCAAAAACGCCTTTTGCTACAGAAGCATTTGTTGATCACTTGCGGCCCCTACAAACTGGTTTAGAGTAGTGAGCAGTCAATGACGGCATACAGCAGTCAATAAAATATCATACGATCATAAAAGTGCACAAAAAATAACAGGCAGATGAATATAGTCGTGTGTGAGATTAGCCCTGGACAGACAGACACACTAGCAAAAGCATGACTTCCCCACAGCCTTACACCTGGCAGAGATCACAAACAATTACATTTACTGGCACTTGACAACATAGATGGCCACGGTTTCTGTCTGACATTAAATCACAGGAGCCACCAGGCCTGTGACGGGTGCTATTCCTTCATGTGAGCCGCCTCTTGGCTCTCTATCACCTGTGTGAGGCTGCTGGTCGGCGGCTCTGTTTCTGTCAGCGGTGGAGTACTGCCAGGGGGCCAATAAATCCCTTCTTACCGACCAGCGACAGGATGCAATTCAGGAAGAACTGGTAGTTAACAGCACAATGGCTGCACCTTGAGTGTGTGTGCGGAGAGGATGTGAGCAGCTGCAGATCCTGGATCAAAAATCTGGTCTCCCTCACTCAGTGACTTACTGTTTACTGTATTATTATTTAACTCAGACGCACACAGAAGCTGAGCCCCAGTTTAAGACCCAAAAACCTTTAAAAAAACCCAACTATTGATGATTATATTTCAGAGAGAGAATCATACCTCTGGTTTGACGGAGATCAATTTCTTTGGTGAGGCAGTCAATGTCGATCTGCAGTAACCTGTTTTTGCATCGCAGCTGCTTCATTTCCTCGATCTGAAAAAGAATAACAGGAGGGGATCAGCCGGCTAACCATCTCTCTCACACGCACGCACGCACGCACGCACGCACGCACGCACGCACGGGCGGCTCTGAGGTGCAAATGGTTCTCAGAGTCAGTGGAGCGGATCTGTGACGGTGTCAGGAGGAGAGCTGCTCCGCTCTCCAGAGCTGGCTTGCCTCAGTAAACAACACAGAACCGAGGAGCTACTAAATTCAGCAGCACCAGCCAATTGACCTTCCGCTGCCACTTCACGGCCCCCCCGTTGACTCAAACTGTAACAACTGACAAAAACAGCCGACTCCACAAAAAGCTCAGAGAGGCACTTGATCTGAACCCCGAGAGGTTTTCAACAAACTCACAGTTGCAGATCTTTTCATAAACATTAAAGTTGCGCTGACGATAAATATGAAGACGTGCTGACTTCTACGTTTTCTTTTGAACTCTCACTGTCACCGTTTTAGCTGCAGGACTTGCTGCACAGCTCCAAAGTGAACCGTGAAGCTAAGTCCAGAAAAATATGGAACTATATCAGCCAAAATCATAAACAGACCCTGTAATCAACATAGTGTCAGGGTGTATTGATGTGCCATGAGTAGGGAACAAGAATGGCAATGTGACCCAGATCATTTTGTTTTGTCTGCTCAGCTTTTTAGCTGTCAGTAATAACCAGTGAAGCATCTGTTTGCAGTTATGAAGAACATCTCTGATGACTGCTAATAAAATCTGATTGTATTTTGTTTTTTTATGATTGATCTGCCAATGAAAGATGTTGGTTGAAATTCCTTGATATTTTCCCCTTTCAAATGTCCCAACTTTTCTGTTGATAGCTGGGAAATATGACTAGCAACTCTAAAGCTGATGATTACTGTTCTCAACAATAAATATCAGTTTGTAAAATTTGAATTGGGTTACTGGCTAATTGTTAGGACCCAAACCATATAACAGCAACCTTTGTAGCATTACATAAGGGGTGTGTGTAATGCCATTTCCTGTTTGTATTTCCACTGTCACTCTTAAATAAAAGCAAAACATAATCAAATCATCTTTAAAAATCCCTGACTGAATCTTACAGAAGGAATTTGGGAGGCCGAGTTGGATCTCTCCAGCCGTCTCCTGGTCAGGTCGTTCTCCATCTCGTTGACCTCCTCTTTTAGCTTCTCCAGCTTCTTCTTCTTCAGCTCCAGCTCGTGCCACAGCCTCTCCATGCGGGCCTTCTGATGGACCAACAACGCTGGAGAAAACACACACACACACACACAGACGACACTGACATCAGCTCTGTGCTACATGCATTCACTGGCAAACAGCTACTGAAAAAACGTACGCATAACTCAGCATGACACATAATCACAAGAGGGGAATGAATTCAAAAGAATTATACATTAAGAAACTCCCTGTAACTTAAAACTGCAAATCAAAACAGGGTATAAAATCACTTTGAGGATAATTGCTGTGGATATACAGTACTGACATTTTCAGATACACCAGTCAAAGAGCATAAAAACAACTTTGTGTAAGGAGAGACGGGGGAACTACATCAGATTCCCCTCTGTTGTCTATCAGCCTGCGTTTCATCACCTATTGTGGGAACACGAAGAGATCAGATGTATCCCGGTAACAAGACCGCTGCAGGCAAGAAGTGTTTTAATACAGAACTTTTCACTGTGCACATGTTCTGCTCAAGTCTCTACAGCCCCTGTCCCATAATTCATTATAGTTCCTGGATCCGTTGACAGGTCGTAACTCCTCCCACGCACACGTCCAATGACAAACAACACTCTCTTTCCTGCTACACACAATCAAATGCCACTTCACAAAGATCATTTTCTGCTTTTTAAACAAAGGCGCTGTGTTCGAATAGTTTGTTTTTTGTGTAAGTATCTAAGTGGCCATCAATAACATCTGCCATCGCTGTTTGATTGCACACCATGGACAAATTGAATACATCCTTCTTACGCGCTAAACTGCTACCTGCTTGCTTACTGCAAGTCACACAGTATGAAAACGTGAGCCCAACACTTGTATAGCTGAACACGATGCATGTGATGTGTTTCAGTGCTTTACAGTGATTTCATTTCAGCTGTGATAAGGCAAAGGATCCTTAATGTTTCACAGCGACAGATAATAGTCTTAGTGTTTAGCTGCTGGATTCAACATATCGTTATGTTTATTATGTGATAATGATACTGTTCTAAGCGTATCACCCTTCTTGGCAAACCCATCGCAATATTTTTTTGTCATTTCAAGTAAGCTGTACAATAGCCGACTGACTGTTCTCTTCTTTGCTCAGACATCGATATGACCCTGTCTTACCTGATTAGATCAAAGGGTCTAATTTCTCCTAAACTATTCACAAAATTAGGATGGCAATATAGGTCAAGCCACATCACTTCAGCAACTCCTACTTTCATTGTTGTTTTATGAGATTCAGGAATTTGAGGAGGCAGCCAGGTCCACTGAATGATCGGAAACACATCTGACTATATGAATTCTTTTTTTTTTTTTTTTTTTTAACTTGAGTCTAAATTTAGCTCATAAGATGTTGTCTGGCTGTGTGATGTTAACAACCCACAATAACAAACATGGAGTGTCCAGCAGAAATACTTGCATAATCAAAAGGGTAATGTCTTATGGCACCAGGCTTGATGTGTATTTTTCAACCTGGACCCTGTCTTCCCATGTTTTTGTCTCTTAGTAGCTATTGGGGACAACAATAAATTTGGGAGAACGCTGCGGTAGCGGCCGCCAAACATGCTGCAATAAATCGCTCGGTGCATGTCCTCCCCGTCAACGTACGTCCCCTAAAAGTGCTTGTTTAAGCCACTGACAGGCTCAGACTGTTATTAGAGGTGTTCCAACATTATGAAATAGGATCCAACAGAGAAACAAAACCTTTTTCTTTAACTTTTGCTCCAAAGAAATGCCTTTACTTGCCCACATTATGTAATTATAATAACGTTATTCTGCTGCCAAATAGTAACGGCTACAGATCTGGTGTGAAGTGTGACTGGTGTAGGTTAACATTAGCAATTCATATTTAATTAACAGTTAAGTGAAGACAGGTGGGTCTTTACCAGCTACAGTTTTGGTGTCAAATTGGCTTATGAGGGTCAGCAGCAGAGGCAGCATGCCCGCTGTGAAGCCCCTCTTGGTGGTAGTCACGGCCGTGCAGGAGCCACAGCCGGTGACTCACACGTGATACAGTCAAAAGCCCAAAAAGGAAACAGCAGTGTGCCCTGATAGTTTGACTCATGCTACAGAATCCACCAGTCTTAGGGGTCGTCAGAGCTAACGCGGTGTTTAGTGTGGAAGACTCACACTAACGTCACCGCACCGGCCCTCACCGAGCGAGTCACCTTTACTTTTGTCTACCTCATGGAGACGGACGTGGAGAGCAGAGTATACACAACTTGGCTTGAGAAATACATTATCAGTCAATGTTATGGAAAGAGACTGTGTAAATCACACAGTACACTTTATAGTAAAATTACTTTCTTGGCAGGAAACGATGGAAAAAGCATTTGACCCACCGCTGGGAGAAAAAAACCAAAAGAACTGCATGCTACTAGGTCTAAAAACTGGTCTTTTTGCCTCATCACTGTGCACTCTTATGCCACTTGAAATTAGCTAAACAACCAATAAACGGGGAAACAAACAGCTCTAACAAGACACAAATGTATCTGCAAACAGGAGAGCTTTGCGACGTGTTTCTGCAAAGTGGTGTTTTCATTCCTTTTTATTTATTTTTGGTCTTTTGCATTTGTTTCTCTAAGGGCATACAGACATGGGCATTGCTCACCTTGTGTGTATGCTGCATCATCTGAGCCCATGCTGAGTCTGCGCGGCTCGCTCGGCCTCTCCCTGTGTGGCGACAGCGGGTCTGAGAGATGGAGCGGGTCTGGCTCCACGAAGTGGTGGTCTGAGGGAAGGCTGAGGAGGTTGTTGGGCTCAAACGTAGGGGACACGACTCCAGGGGACACAGCAGGGGGTTTGTTGGGGGACACTGTGATTTTAAAAGTGTATTTGGTGTTGGGCTGTGTCACCACCACGCGGGGGGAAGAAGCCGGGCCTCCCCCTCCTAGAGAGGCACGGGACTTCGGTGGATGGTGGTGGATGTACGCGGGGCCCATGCTCACTTGGCCCCCCATGTTCCTGGCACCTGAGGGCCCCTGCAATGGAGGGTTGGCTGAGATGTAGACTGTGGGAGGGTTCCTACCCCCACTGTCGTCGCTGGAGGCGTTGGCAGAAATGTAAAACTTGGGTTGAGAGCGGGAGCCGGCTGAGGCCACGACAGCCTCCTCAGAGGGAGTGGTAGCAGCAGTAGGCGGGCTGGCAGAGATGTAAACAGTGGGCTGGCTGCGGCTCAGACCAGGGCCTCCGATGGAGAGAGGGGTGGTGGGGACAGTAGCCACCCCGGTCGAACAGGAGGAAGAGGAAGGGCAGGAGGAGGAAGTGGAGGAGGACCGGGGCCCGCTGCCCGTCCGCAGCACTGCAGTCGTGGTTGTGGAGTTGCTCCTCTGAGGAGATTCAAGTTTGATCTCTATCTGATTCTTCCGTGGGCCAGTGGAGATGTTCTGGATGTTGTACTGGCTGATGGTGGACAGGGAGGTGGGCATGACAGAGGAGGAGGAGGAGGAAGAGGAGCATGATGAGACGCCGGAGGAAGAGGCCTGGCTTCCAGCAGGGAGGATGGAGGGCGCCTGGGGATTCGTGGGGGAGCTGATCGGCATGTAGACGTGAGAGGTCTGGTGGCCCTGGGTCTGGTGCTGTGAGGTATGTGAGGAGGAGGCGTGCTGAGGGCCGGACCAGGAGCCAGACAGGGAGGAGGGGTGTGAGATCTGGTAGATCTGCTGCTGGGGCTGGGAGGTGGGGCTGTACTGGGCCCTGCCTCCCTGCTGCTGGTTCTGCCGGGTCGTACCAGACTGGCTAACATAGGGCCGGATGTATATGGAGTTACCCTGCGGACTGCCGAGGCCCGGCTGTGGACCGCCGTGTATGTGCAAAGAAGTTGGTGTGTTGCGGCCCGTCTGGATATGGGGCGCTAGCGTCACGGTGATGGGGTTGAAGCGCGGTGTCTGCTGGACACCCATAGTTGATCCTTTGCCACCCAGAGGGTAGAGTCCGAGGTGCTGTGGAGGCTGCGGTTTGCGTGTGGGCTCCATCCCGCCAAACACATTGATGCTGGGGGGCACCTGCACTGGGGCTGTGTGGGGATCCTGCGGAAAGAAGTCAGTGGTGGGGGCCGTGCCTTTCTGGAGGGGCCCGTCGCTCAGGCTGTGGGCCAGAGTTCGACTGCCGTTCATTCTCAGGCCGTCCCGGACCGGGGCCGCGTGCACATTCTGAGACTGCAAGCCCAGGTTCAGCTGGGTCATGTGATTACGAAGCCTGATGAAGCCGGGATCGTCGGAGAAGCCGAGGTTTCCTTCTTCGCTGTACAGGTAGCCCGGACTGACCTGGGACAAGTATTCACAGCAGGCGTCTAAATTGTTGTTGTTCTGGAGGAGAGACCGAGAGGAAAATCAATTTAGTGTGCAACATCACTGTTTCAGATGAGAATCCTAAAAGGCAACAAGGCTAAGATTCATAGATGTTTTTAAACATACTGTTTTACCATCAAATCAAAAATGTCCTAACTGGCTTGGTATATTGTAAGTACAGTTTGTCTAACTTACATACGATTATGATTATGGAAACACACCAGCTTTGTTTATTTGTTGCGCAAGCCAGTGAGATAATAAGAAACAGAGGTACAGACACTTAAATATAACAGGCTGACATGAAACAAAACACTTAATGTCAGGTTACATCGAATTTATTTTATTTTTACCCTCAGATATTTGTATATTTTATCACCAAAAAAACACTTTACGAGATTACATGTGAACACATCATGGAAATGTTTTAATTTACCTTTGCCCAATACTAATTCTCACTGAACAGAGCCTGAACGCATCATAATGTAACTGAGCAGAGCCTTCATTCTCCTCCTGTAAATTTAAACAGGGATTGGTTGTTTACCATGCAACATTATCAGAGATCTCCGACTAATAAAAGTATAATTCTGGATGTCCTTATTGCATGTTTTCCTGAATATCGGCAGATAACGATCATCAGTAAAGCTTCACTTCACACTGTGATGGTTAAAGTTAAAATGTGAAATAAATGTGCTGAACCGCAAGGGGATGATCTGTACGGATTACGGATCGACAATGGTCCGTTACACCACTACTTAGCAGCAGAGCTCAGTCTGATGTTGATGTTAATATAAAAAAAAATTGAAAAAATCTTATTTTATCAAAAAATGTTGTTAATGTTGTGACCAACATATGAAGAGGGCAGGATATAGTCGGAAAAATATTCTGTTTACTATGTTAAATAGTACTATCTATACATATACAGCTCTGGGGCTCAGGTGTTTGAACTTGCCCACCTGCAGAACACACTGGGACACAACACCCTCTGGGACTTCAGGGAACTTCTGGCGCAGGTCATGCAAAACCTGAATGTCAATCTGGTGGCTTCCCTGGGCCATTCGTATGTTGCCAGGTCAGGACTGCTCGTTCTGTTCAGCGCACTGGGGCGTCAGTCGTGGCAGCAAACCGCCTTCATCTTGAACATCTTCTAAATTCAAACAAAGAAAAGGAAAAAGGAAAGCATCCGATGAGAAAGTTCCCTACATATCGTAAAAAAAAAAAAAACAACATACGCAAAATCCAATATTTCTCTAGTGGGAAGGGAATCTTCACAAAGTAATATGAGCTGGAGAAGTCTGTGTTTTGTTACTACAAAAAAATGTCCAAGTGGCAGAGAAGGAGCCAATGTGGTGTACTGCAAGTCCACTCTAAAAGACATCCGTCAGACGTTTGAGGTTGTCGATTTCATTACAGTTGGGAGCTTTCAAAATAAAAGTTCCCCGATCTTTAACGAGGATAGATGGCATTCATTTTTAGAAGCCCTCCTCCGCACAGAGCTCCTTAATAAAAGAGTAACAGAGGGAGGAAACCACCTCTGACTGACTACTGAAAACCAGCCTTTCCAATTGATCTTAACATCAACACTCGCGTATTAGGGACAGAAGGAGGGGGCCAACAGTAGTCTGCTCCGGAGGAAAATCTCAGTGTAAAGATCTGTTAAGCTCCAACGCAAGGCATCTCTGTAGAACAGTTGATCCTTGAGAATCTAAAATGATTTCTGACATTGCACGAAGACAGACCTGACAGGCTATAAACTGTGTTTTGCCCCTGTCTAACCCAGAAATGGGGGACATTCATTTATATTTATTCCTTAACCCTGAATGACCCAGAAAAAAGGCTTTTCCAAAGGGCCTACCAGCAAACTTTCTGCACACACAGTGGAACTTACTAATAGATTTAGTTCATGTTTAGAAGCAAGACAAAAAGGGGGGCTGCATGGAGTTGTGTGCAGCATTTTAATGAGAAAAAATGTATCTTTCAAGCTCTACAAAATGCTTCGAAATGCATTTTCATTTCTTATTATTTCATGCATGTGTTTGGGCTATAACGGGACAGTTGCCAGGATCACTTTTTTACCTTAATGTCATATGAAAAGGGTTACTTAAGGGACCCAAGTCCTTTTGCCATGTCTATCTGCCCCCACATCTACTTTCAAATTTTAAAAAAAAGGACTTAAGAAACCCAGTGCTTACCAATGAGGTGGATGGCTTAACACTGGTTTTCTAATATTTTATTTGACCAGAAATGAACACAATAAGCACCCCCTCAATAGTCAGAAAATCATCAACTATTACAGGAGAATGTTCTATAGCTACTGAAATGAAAGCAAGTTATGTGTAAGCTAGCTGAGAAGCCATCAGTTATCCAGATTTGAACGGATATCTTTTCAACTGCGAAACGCCAAAACCTCCCTTACTCCAATGTGCTGCTGTGACCCGCTGCTCCAACGAGCAAAATTTACAAGCCTGAAGTGTGTCGATTAATTATCCTAAGATTGAGATGTGTTTCAATTATTTAGTCTACCCTACCTGGAAAATAACTGGATGGTCAAAAAGGTTAGAACAAACAATCGGTACACCTCCAAATACAGCACCACAATATACATTATCACATTCACAGATGTAGTATTATTCCAGGGCTGTTGTATAACAATGATATCATTTTTTACCAAGTTGTACCTCATAAACTGTCAAAATGTCGGTTTCAAATGTTGCCTTGTTAGAAAAATGAGGGAATGGTAGGTGTTCACTGACGGTTGTGCTTGACTGTTTACTTATCCACATTCTACACATAACCTATACTCATACCTGGGAGCTGTCCAAGGCAACCACACCATTATACTACTAGCCACCGTGCAACTCCGCTACAGCAGCCGAGGCTTTGCTCAAGACTCTTGCCGTGCACTGGTCTCTCATTTGCTCGTTGGATCCAGGTTTTTAAAAAAAAAGCTAGTTCAGGGGAATCCATCTGGCACGCCTTCAGGTACAAGCTCACTTCTCTCCGACCTTTACCCTGCTACGTGAAGAGCCTAGAAATACAGACAGAAAGTGTCCCGGAACAGAACAGTCGTGAGAACTCCAAAGCTTAAGTGCATGACAGCCATGCCTTTGTGTTATC
This sequence comes from Anoplopoma fimbria, assembly GCF_027596085.1. Taxonomy (NCBI): domain Eukaryota; kingdom Metazoa; phylum Chordata; class Actinopteri; order Perciformes; family Anoplopomatidae; genus Anoplopoma; species Anoplopoma fimbria. The sequence goes on along the minus strand of NC_072466.1, from coordinate 23,574,187 downwards.
CCACACTTTTCTTCTGACCGCACTCTTTCGAAACATCTTGCTGTGGGAGGTTTGGATATGCCATTCAAAACATTGCGACACATAAAGCGAACGCCCTTGTGTTGTGCTCCGTGGTGATCAATGCAATGTGAGGGGAACAAGTGAGAAGACGACAATTGTGATGCATTAGAGAAAGGGAATTTTGAGCTCTGAAATACCTGAACGCACAGTTCGATGATGAGGGAAAAGTTAAGAGAGAACTTCAAATCCCACCGGCAAAGATGTCTACCGGGAAGACAGAGTATTTATCTGAGCAGCTGTGCTTCGGTTTTATCTGAGCTATGAGGATGTGTAATGCCATAACTAAAGAGTTCTAAATCGGCTTTGCAGAGAATCTGTATGTCGATGTGGCTGATAACAGGAGGAGGAGCCATTTGGCTACCGTCAATAGTGGGGCGCCAGCTGGAAGGAGGAGCCTGAACTCAGAGAGAGGGACATGAGAAGCTACCGAGAAGCTAACCGATTGGAGAGCTTGCTCAACCCTAAGTTGCCCTCAGTGGGCAGTAGGAAGGTAAGGCCAAGCATGACTCAGAGAATGACAATAGAAAGAAGGATATGCATTTTATTTTTGCCTATCGAGCCCCATGTGAAAGAGAGAACTCATCAACATCTGGATCTGGATTGAGCCCTTTAAACAATGTGGGGTCTTTTTTTTTTTCAGTCAGTTTTTTTTTTTTTTTTTTTTTTTTTTAAATCGTGAGACCTTCGACCAGAACTTGAATATTATGAAAACAGACAGAACAAAGTTGAATATCTGAGCTCGCACCACAAATAAAGCCCTCAACCAATTACAGACATATTCAAGACATTCACTATAGTGTACATTAATAGGGATGTTAGTCCGAGATCCAGGACTACAAACTTTATTTACTTATCAACCTTGACAAAAGGCAGCGCAGACCAGATCAACTCCTTACGTTCTTCACTTTCACAATAAAAGCCCTGGGCATATACATGCATACACATAAAATAATTTACAGTAGTTTTGGCTATCCAACAGGTGACCTCAGCCAGACTGCAAAACACTGCTCTGGGTCAATAGGATCCTGCTGGTTGGTCCTTTGCCTGGGAGAATCTATCCAGTCTTAATACCATGGTATACAGTGATACCTGTATACTATTACAACCCTAATCTGGATCAGTCAATGCTGTTTTGGTGCCTCTTTTGCAATATAATGAATTCAAAAATTTTGCTATTAGTAATAACACTGACTGTGGACTTCATTTTGTTAAAAGAAGAAGCAAAAAACACAGCATGGCGAGCCTCTAAATGCACACCAGAGGAGAACAGTTTGTCATATCTCAGATTAGACTTTTGCAGCAAATCTTAAAACGAGGCATTTAAAGTATTCAACTTCACACACAACTTTTGGAGCCTAATACATCTACTTGTTTAAACTACAGACCCGGGAATGAGACGTCACTGCACCAGAGCCAGAGAACAACAGTCCGCCATTCAGGCTCCGCTCGGGACGCTGGGCAGCTCAAGCATTGTGGGGAAGGAAATTCACTACTTGGCGGCTGACCCAGTTACAGGTCAACAGTGTGGTTAGATTGTTTCCTGGCTTCAAAAACAAAAAGGTCCACACCTCTTCACTGTACGGAATTATAGGCCTCAGGCCGGCCTGTGTGTGTGTGTGTGTGTGTGTGTGTGTGTGTGTGTGTGTGTGTGTGTGTGTGTGTGTGTGTGTGTGTGTGTGTGTGTGTGTGTGTGGCTCCGAGGGGGGGCAGATTAGCCCTTGCAGTCCCCGGAGGAGCTGGTGGAACAGGGCCCGGGGCAGTGCTGCGCTGCCAGCAGAGATAGAGACAAAGCTTCCATTGCTGAGGCTGTTATTCACCGTGCCAAAGCATTGACCCACAGTCCCACACTCATTTCTGCAAGTAGCAGGCCTGCCATGCTCCATCAATGGGCTCATTCACTCCGCTGAAGTGAATGCACCTTAAAAATGTCCAAATTAATTAAAGCCTAAATAAAAAATGTACAAATAATCAACGGGGAGCCTTTGGCAGAAAAAGCGGCCCAGCACCTGGAGCTGTGGCCGCTGAGATAGCCCACACAAAACAAGGTGGTATAAACAAAGGGGCTACACATTACTGGGAAAAAAAATCAAAATGCCTTTCTCTCTTCAGCGTGCAGAGACTGGTTGCTCTGATCGTGAGGGGTTGCGCTGATCTCGTCAAACCGAATCTGCCGAAGAAATCGGTGGTTTAAATGTGGTAAACATTGAATACAGTGGAAACAGTAGGGATCTCCATGTGAACTTCAATCAGGAACATCCTCTGCGGCTTTAAGGAACGGCCCAGAGGCATTGCATGGAATGTCTAACTGCTGTTGTCTTGGTCCAGAAGAATTTAAACAAATAAAAAGGGGACTAATTGGCAGTGGACGTTGTTGAGGGCCGCTGGCAGGTGACCAAGTCTCTACGTACATGCTTGTGTGTATATATGCGTGTGTGTTTTTGTGTGTGTAGTGCATACACTGACACCCATGCACATTCACAAGATACTGTACTACAGAGCTGCATACAAACTGCTGAAAGCACTCAAAGGACCAATATCCAGTTGCGTGCATGACTCACGATCTTATTGTCGAAAAACTGCTCATTTCCTAGTGACTACTTTTGCACCTGAGTGTTGCAGAACAGAGCTGTGAATAAGTCAAATATCAGATGGTAATTTACACCTGAGGTTGCAAAGGATGCACTCTGGAAGGGACAAAAACTATCCGAGATGACATACATATTGATCGGTTGGATTTTTTATGGGACTACATAATGTTAGAAGGTTAACGACTTTGCTATGCTGTAATGTGGACTGGATTCAGCTGAGCAGCTCGCAGTGTGGTTCACCTCATAATGCAGTGGAATGATGGAAACAGCCAAACAGCAGCAGTCCCAAGGAGGGTCTGCTGCACTTCCCTCTCATTCCATTCCTTCCTTATTTTTCTGTGAGCTATATATATATATATATATATATATATATATATATATACACACACACACACACACACACACACACAGCGCACTTAAAGAATGCAACTTCATTCCCTTTTTTCCTTTTTCATTTCGATTCAGTGACTCTGAAGAACAACAAGGAGTACTTTGCCTCCCACGGAGCGTAGGAACACGCCGGCCTGCATGGAAACTTTACAGAGGAGAGTAGTCTTAACAGTGGAGCTTTTCCGAGTCATCACAAAAAAAGCTGTGACCCACTGAATCAAAGTGATTTCCCACCGTATTAATGTCAGAGTCCAACTAAAATAAACCTTCAAGATAAACTGCAAATGTGCCATCAATGGAAACTCGTAACAGTTGTGCATCTTCAACAAGACTTTAAACATCCTTAAATCTTCATTTTGAAAGGTCAGGCCAGGTTGAGAGTGTAAATCTGAAATCTTATTACCAGTTAATCTGCTATGAATGAGAACTTCTCCACATTATTGAGATAAATACATTGGGACAATAAGATCTTCATCAAACCTCCTTGGGGCAGAGGTCAAATTTCATGTATGTACCCGTATGTACGTGACGATTTTAATACTGTAAAGATACGTTTTTAAATCATTTCAATTCATCATAATAATGATGAATAATAAAACACAAGAAAGACAACGCATTAACTGTTAAGCATGTTAGGCTTGCACACGAGCCCCACACATGAAGCAGTTCTTTTGTTCCAGGCAACGACTCCAGAACAGAAACAAAACCACACTTTATGTGCAGAACCTCAAATTGCACTCAACTGTGCCATGAAGCCTGGGCCTCACGCTGCACACAGAGCTGGGATCAGCTCTGCGAGACAGGCCTGCACGGCTTTTTAGTTGCCCACTTTCGAAAACAAGGTTTTTCGGGAGTGTTTGGTGTGCAAGCATGTGTGTGTGTGCGCGGGGGTGGTGGTTGTATGGGGGGGGGGGGAGTGTGTGTGTGCAGGAAATCAAAAATTCTTCAGCACCGCAGCCTGCAGCTGCTGGTTTATTGGAAGCAGGCGAGGGCACCAGCTCCCCAGGTCGACCAACCCCTCCCAAGGCACTGTGGGAAACTGGGAGGTCTTAGAAACGTGAAGGAGCGCCTCTCTCCTTGAGCTCTCTGCGCAGTCAATGGACTGCCAGTCCAATTTTTATTTTGTTTTCCCCTGTAAACACTGTAAATTTATCTGTTAAAAAAAAAGCTGCCTGGCCGGTTGTGTCTGTCTTGGCCGTATAAGGTAAAAAGAGGAGGAAAAGGGGGGGTGGGGGTGGTAATTTAGAAGCGGCAACTAGGTGAAGCTGTTGGGCGCTTGCTGCAGCTTGCTTTTCTGTGTGTGTGTGTGTGAATTTGTTCTTGGGCTCAGACACCAGTCGACTCCGACCTCCCTCCCACTTTTAAGTCCTCCCTTTCTCCTCCTCCTCCCACCTCTTCAACACAAGATTTCTGTGGGCAACGAAATGCTGAGCTCATCCTGCAGCAGCTCCTTGAAATACAAATGTGTGCGTTCCATCGTAGATCCTGACAGCCTGCTTTTCACCTGCAGTCACCTCGACCGTGAGCAAAATGTTCTTTTGAGGCCTTTTGTCAATAAACAGGCCTGATTAAAAGTACTACTGAGGCAATCCTGTTGGCCAAGAACAGCAGGCTCACAATAAAGATGAAACAAATACAATAAAGGAAATGCAGAAAAGAAAACAGAGAGTCTTGACTTCTCTAATCTTTGCTTTTATATTGTGATATATGTAGTTTTACTTCTTTAGGATTCTACTATTTAAATGATAAATGATAAAGAAAGATCACTCTTTGGTTGAACTTATCGCAGCTCAGACAAGGGGGGTCATCGTGACATATGTGTAGACACCGCTAAACTTAAAAGGTTTCCAAGGCAAAAAGGTTGAAACCACTAGCAGAAATGATTTTGGAATTAACATTTTTACACTGCATTGATTATAGTTTGGCACTACATTTGTTACCTTTACTTATCCAGTATAAATCAAAATAATCATCTGCGACATCCTTCTAGAGAATTAATTGAGAATTCCTTGTTGGACAAAAACTTTTTTTTTCTCCATTGTCTGCATTTCCTCTTTCTCTACAAGTTGCCACATGGGGAAAAAAGGTTGTTTAAAAAAAACAAAAACAAGAGATCTCATTGTAATCAGACATACCTTGCACAGCACTGACTGTGTATGTATCTTGTAGTCCTACTTCACAAAACCTCTGCTGTTGAATGCTTTGAAAACTACATTATATAGCTTGTCCTTCTATTATATTGGTGCATTACTGCATAGTAATCATCTCATCTTAAAACAGCATGCAAGACTTTTTCTCCGACAGACTGATTTGCATTGCAAACACAGAACTGTCTGTCTGGCTGTTACAAACACTCCTGAAATATCCATTTCACTTTTAAATAACCACAGGGATTTGTTGACAACAGATAATTATTATATCTGAAAAGTTTGAGACAGCTGAAATATGCTTCAGAAATATTTGTTTTTAAGTTTGAGTATCACAGCCTTTAGGAGATGTACATCTGCTGACTTGTTAACTCTGGAGGCAGCAGAAGAAAAATGCTTCCAGACAATAAATGATAAAACAAAAAAAGTGGTTAGTCTAGCCACCCTCAGAGGGGACTTTTCTCTCCTTTCTTATTGAGGATTCATGACATGAACAATCTTCCGACTCCATGTCCGCATGGAAACGGATGACCAGCAGGTCAACTATCCATAACCACATAAAGGAGCTTATCTTCACAGAGCTGTGTCTTCTTTGTGGTATGAAAGAGCTACAGCAGAGTTAAACACACAGTTTAAGTAAACGCGCTGCTGTAAAAATGCTAAATGCATAATCAACAACATGTCTGGTCTAGATTACTGGAGTTACTGGCTGAAAATTAACATTAACATTGCAACACCATGAAAGTGATTCCCAAGCAGGCTGATCGTAAATAAAAAACACTGCTCTGCTTCAGCGGGTGGTTTGTACCGTTTAAGGCAAGGAGGCAGGGCTGCACGAGAGTGGATATGATAAAGACAAGTTATTTTGCTTTTATTAATACTTTAAATCATAAATAACTATTTTATCATTTTTCTAACAAAGGCTTTCTGCAGTATTTATTGTTGCAACGAGGAGCATTCACTTCTGTTATTGTGACACAACTAAATTTCTATTCGCTGTTTCTAGAAATCGTTCTTCAAGTTGAATGAAGAGTGCCGAACATAAACTGTATAAGAAGTGGACGGAGTCATCGTGACGTCACACATTGGTTTGTGGACTGAGCCTTGGGTTCGCTGATTTTGCGGTCGCCATCTTGGAATAGGGCCGTGGTCTTGTTTTTTTTTTTTAACCGATGAATGGAAGTTACCATATTTGGAGGAGTGACGCAGTATACGGCTCTGGTAGCAGCAGTACTCCGCTTTATGGTCTATTTGACTCTAAACGGACCATCATTTACTAAATAAACATAATGCTGTATTGAAGAAGACTTGAAACTAGAGATTAAGACCATAAACTCATGTTTACAATGTTTACAGAGGTAATAAATCAAGTGAGAAGTAGGATCATTTTCTCATAGACTTCCATACAATCAGACTTATTTTTGTAACCGGAGTCGCCGCCCCTGGTGGTCAGTAGAGAGAATGCACGTTTTAAGACTTCCGCATTGGCCTCACTCTGCAGAACCGGAGGTTGCCACCTGGCGCCGACCAGTGCTTTCATTTTAGTGAAACTAATATTTCAACAGGGCTAAATGTAACTACAGAAACATTAACTATAATACTCTGTTATTCAGTTTTCACAGAGCTCTTCATTCCTTCAGAACTGAAAAGGTTGAGGTCACAACGTGAACCACAGGTGAACCCGTTGTGTAAATATCAGACGATAAGTAGATAACATAAAAGCTATCAAGGTCATGTCCATATGTTGTACAATAAGTCAATAGTGTAATTCTTGTGACGGGCCTAGTTGAGTGACACAGCAAACAGTCAACAGATGCCCTCTTGAGAAAGATCAGGAAGTAAATATATAAGAGCAAACTATTCATGCCGGGTTAGGTCTGCATCGATTTTTCTTTTCATTCAGAAATATATATATTTCTATCACTTCATGTTAGAGAACATAAGTTTTAATTTCAACGTGAGGATTTATTTCCATAAAGACAGATTGGCTAATTCTTTGGAGAAGAAAATCGGTTTCAAAAGACGAGACTGAGGGTTGATAGAAAGAATAAAGAACAAATCTTGGTACAAGCAGCATGTTAAAAACTGTAAAAGGACACCAAAGCATCCACTTAGCATAACCCAAATTCTGACAAACAAAACCATCCCAACCACAAAAGTCCTTTAAAGCCTTAACCAGCTCCAAAACATGCCCAGAGCACCCCGACTGTGTGTCAAAATTAAAGACATCTATCTAAATGCTCTGTTGTGAGTTTTGAGCTCTCCAAAGAAAGCAACATCAAGAAGAACGCACCCCAAATCAAATCCCAATGGTGAGGATGACTGATGCCAAAAATGATTTGGTGAAATTCTGTTGGCCAGGAGGTACAATCTCACAGAACTGGTGTTTTCAAAACAGTACTGTGCACTCTTTACATTTTATATCCAGACATAATCAGGATTCGCATATTCATCACATGGATTTTTCAACAAAAACAGAAAGGTATGAATATAGCCAAAAGGTGCAGCTGTTTTTATTGAGAGGCCTTGCAACAATCTTCCACCTCTGCACAACAGTTGTTTCGGAGGGCCCTCCTCCCTGCTTTTCTTTCCTTAGGGCATTATATGTCAGGACCACAGCCTGGGCTTAAAATAGAAACCATAGCAACATGAAAAGACCTACCGTAAACCACTAATCTTTCTGTGTGGTTTCTTCCAAGAAAGTTTGAATTAAACAAAAAAGGGCGTGACTGATCTACAAAGCAAAAATTAATAAGTAAAGAATAAGAAAAGAAAGACCAAGCGTGAACAATGACAGTCTCGGCAGGGCACTGTGCAGGGTTCTTTCCTTACGTTGTGGAAACATTAATTGCCAGCTGACAAGCCCCAACACAGACCCTCACTGAGCAGGTATAGTATAATCTATAAGCAAAACTTTTCCAAAATCAACTCTCAGGAAAGATAGGTTACATGATAGAGGGTATTTTTTCCAGCCATAAAACACTCAGCACACACAGCAGTATCCAAACCATGTGGACGTTTTTTTAATCACACCTTATTGGGGTAGCGTGCGTGGAAGGAGGCAACAACTTTACAAACTGTTGGCATTAATTGCAAGTGGTGCATTATCCTTCCAAATACTGCCAAGGGCCAAGAGGAGGGTGGAGATTTTTTTACCCAACCAATCCAAGCCGAATATGGGAGAGAAAAAAAACAAAAAACGGCAATGCAAACCTTTTAAAATGGGTATATAAAGCAGTTGGATGCATGTCTGAGCACTCTGTATCGCAGAGCAGCACAGAGTCTGCTCAGTGCAGCTGCAGGGCTCTGGCCTGACCAAACACTGAACTGCTAATGGCTTTTCTGCTCCACATATTGTTGTTTATTATTCCCATCTCTGCACGTCTGGGTGGACCATGTTGTATTTGGACAGCCTCTGGGACCGCTTCTCATTTTGTCCGGAGAAAAATCCTTCAGATCTTCATCCAAAGAAACACGCTCCAACAACAAGGTGCGGAGGAGCAAGTGATGGGAAACGCAGAATGCAGGATGCAGATGAGACAGTTTTTGTTGGTGAGCACCAGGAAGGGGGGTTGACCGGTAGACAGATAAAGCCATTTTCCTGTCTTCTGAGAATGCTGACAGATTCAGTGAGGCAGCCCCGAGTCACAAAAAAGCCCCTGCTCGTCCTATTCCTTTAAACCAAGCACAGTCAACCCACCATTTCACTGAAACTGAGAACTCTGTCATCTTTTGCAATCAGTATATGAACAAATATAATTCATTAAGGTGTCACAGTTTGCAAAATGTATTTTTTAATGTAAATAAGTCATGGTTTGTACTTTTGTGTATTTACAAATAAGTGTGTGTATTTTTCAAGTGAGAGGGAGTTTTGTTGTGGTTTTGATAGGCTACAACTAACAATGATTAGCATTGTTAATTACTCTGACATTATTTTCTTTATTAATTGATGAACACTTGGTCTGTTTAAGGTCTGAAAATAGTGAAAAAATGTCCATAACAGTCTCCTATAGTTCAAGAAAGGTGTGACAGAAACGATTTAAGAGTCATAGGATCAACAAAAGTCAATGCATCATTTTCAACCAGTTACACTGCAATAAACCATTGTTTCCAGACCAAACAAATCCCTATGTGCCATGGAAAATTCATTGTCTATCAAAATAAATACAACACTACTTAAGAATTTAACATTTGACATTACTGTAGTTTATTGATGTGCCCACATATTACCAAAAAGTTTTTGTGTAACTACTGCTGTTAAATCTAATCGAAATTATTTCAATACTATGCAAAACATGGCTTAGTTGTTCCCTTTAAATATTGCAATGTCATGTGTAGATCTGCAAATAAGTTTAGTTCAAACAGGCAGAAATCGCCAAATACCTATACTTGTTTTTGTTTAGCTTAGTAGGCATCTAGTTTTGAAATTAGGGTGTTCAATGTACATACAGTGCAATTTATTATAAATATGCGCAAAGGCATATTCTAGTTTATTTTAAAACATTGACCGCCATTTAAATACAACCACTTAAAGTCCAAATCTGAACCTGCGTCTTTACTCTATAAACTAGAGTAAAGACGCAAAGACTCACATTGAAGAAGCTGTAACCAGAGAATGTTTGCTGTTTTTGCTTGATTTAAGAGTATAATTATGAATTGATAATTATAGTTTTCTGTTGTTCAACTAATCAATTAATCAACTCATCATTTCAACTCAAAATTGTTATACACACTAATCAGACCTCAGGCTAAATCCACTATTTCCATTCTATGTGGCTGTCTACACTGTGATTGCTGGTAGACATTTAATTTTGTAGTCCTACATATACCTATATATATATATATAACTCAGATGTGTTAAAAATGAGCTGTTTAGGATTCCAGAGGTATAAATTAAAAAAAACAAGGCATGTGCCAGCATCATCATCAATTCAAATTAAGACCATCTGTGAAAGCAAATGGGCTTGTATGGTGTTTTTAGAAAATATTTTTTTTCCCCAGGGCTGCCTTAAGTGAGAAAATCCGACCAGATCTAACCCGACTGTTGGTAAATTTAGGTTACGGCTGGTCTGTTTGTTGACTCTGCCAGAGGTTTTGGCTGTCGGCCGTCAATCACTGGAAGGACCAACGCTGTCTTCATGTGTTTGTCCAAGGCTCCCATTTACCAGCTGTCAAGTAGTAATCATAAAGCCACTGCGTTCAGCCTCCGAGTCACAAACACGGAGGATGTCAAGAGGAAACAGCAGCTCCTGAACTGAAGCAGGGCCTTTGCTAACTCCGAACTAGCAGTCTGTGAATGTAAGTGTTCAGGTCAGTAAAGCATGATTCAGAAACTTGTACATATGACTTAAAGGACAGTCGATGTTCAACTTCTACAACTTGCATTTAAACAATTTCCAGTGGGGTGTTGAAGTGGGATAATTCAGTTAAAATGGTGGTTTAACAGCTAAAGTGCTACATATTGTGATGCAGCAGGCCGATGGTAAAGATGCTTACTTGTGCACACCTATCACACAGAGGAGCTCTGCTTTCACTGATCACAGAGACACTGCACTGTGTGGACGAGCTCCTGAGTCCGTCCACAACAACGAGTCATACAGTGACTCACTGACATGTGGCGGAGTGAACCTGCTGGCTGCTACTAAAAACAACTGAATACCAGCTGAGTTGTTGAGTGGAAGAGAGCGTTGCACAAGCAGCCTGTGAACTACATACATCGGGTACAAAACACACACAGAGCTTGTTCAAGTTAACTAAACTGAGCGCCCTGGTCTCTGCCCTGCTTGGAACAACACAACTGCTCCTTTTTTTTTTTTTTTTTTTTTTTTTGTTAGGTGAAAACCGATCTGATACCGGTGAGGGGTTGGGAACACATGGACTGCAGCGGGGTGGTGGGCTAAAAAAAGGTTCAGAAACAGTTGGTTCTGACAGATTTTCCGCCAGGAGTTTTCTGAGGGCCGCTCAGCGTTGCTGGCCAGCTGCGTGGCACCGGATTCCTCCACTCCATGATTCACAATCACAGATCATTTGTCGGTTTCAGAGCCATGGTTACAACCTCTGGTAGCATTTCTGTTGCCGTCTGCCTCATTAAGGGCTGCTTAAGCTCGGGGAATTCATTTGGGTTATCTTTAGCTTGGCATCGAACCCATCCAAATCAGGATGTGACAGAAGTTATCAGTTGAAGCTTTAGCGCGGTAGTAAGTATTTAGATCACGTCAGCAGTTATAGGCCTATGAAGTTATTTTGATCAATCAAAAGTTTGTTGTGGTTTTAATTCCAATAATGTCTCAGTTTATTTCAATCAGATGAAATATGAATATATTTCTGTCAGATTCACGGGCAAAACGGTGCAGCATATTGCCTCCATATACTGGATGTGAACTAAAAATCCTGGGGCACCACTTATGCAATAGTCTGGAGGTTACCCAGGGTGCACCGGATCATAAAACTCACTGTTCCTATGGTATCACAGATCGGATCAGCACGAGAAAAAAAAGGAGCAATTTGATCACCAATAGCCGATCGTTGATGATCCATTCTGGAACAAATCATTTTTGCCCTTTTGTTATAACAGCTGGTATTCAGGGCTCAACGCAATTATTTTCCAACATGTCCAAAAAATCTGTTTAAATCGCTCTGAATGCAACGTAAACCATGAAAGATTTTAAATGTTCTCCTTGTGCTTTATTTATTTTACACTGTAACGGTCCCCCTTGCAGTTGACGGAACACTACGGTTGACTGTTACCTGGTTTGTAGCCTGATGCCTTAAACAGCCCTCTATGCCTTGTCCTTGAGACAAGAAAGATGCATACAAAAAGCCATGAATACCAGACATAACGCCCATGTCAATCCCATTGTACTGCCCCACCTTCAAGAGGAAGTGTGACTGACACACGCACGCACGCACGCACGCACACGCACACACACACACACACACACACACACACACACACACACACACACACACACACACACACACACACACACACACACACACACACGCACACGCACACACACCTCGGTGGTGCAACAATGCAGCCACGCAAACAGAGCATGCCATCTCCTTCAAAGATCACACACACTATTTTTCTGCCTAACAATACAGATTTTAAGACGATATATATAATTTTTTTTTTTTTTCAAACCTGTATTTATCTGCAAAACATTGACATTTAGTCAAGTGTCAGAAGTAATGTCAATGCCATTCTTTACTGTTTATATAGACAATTAATCAGGGAAACAATCTACTGATCAATCAATTTGTTGCAACCCTTGTATGTATTCTTTTTTTGGAAATGTTATACATTTTCTAATTCATTAATCAATCATCTAGTTTGATACTACATTACTTTTGCTGTGGTTTATAAGATAAAAAATGTATTAACATTACATGTGTACTTGACTTTTGTCCCCATTCCAACATATAACAGCTTTCCACTGCTTTGAGTAGCTCCAAGTGCCTTGCTAAAAAGGCACCTCCGATTCAGCTTCCGACGTGGGCAAAAATCATTTCTCATCCACTTCTTCCTCACAGACTCAGCGGGCCCGGGATTCAAACCGGCGACCTTCCGGCTGGCTCTATCCGGAGCTTTTGGGTGGCAGCGCTGTCTCTCAACACTCACCGCGAAGGCAATTGAACACAATGAGACTGCTTGCACTCAGGCTCTTAGCGATGACACGCCAAGTATGCACCGGCCAAATCTTCACCCTTTATTGCCTTACGAGATGCACTTACTGTATGTCATCATGCTCTTTGAAGCGCACAGACAGCGGGACATTAACAGTCCTTCTGTCTTTGGTCAGCTCATTCCATCAGTTCACTCCTGCGCTCGCGGGGGCCTTACACACAGGAAAACAAAAAGGCGTCTATAAAGCAGTTTAACCACACCTCCGACAGCTCCTTATTACAGATGCTGCATCGGATTTTGGTTAAGGCTAACAAAGGGTAATGAGTGCTTGAATCTGATTTTTTCTTTTTTTTTTTTAAATTAACAAATCTTTTCTTTTCTAATCCATCTGAAGGAATTTCTGACTTTATTGAAAACACAACGCTTCAGATTCCTCCAGACTGGCCCCTAACATGATATGGATACTCAAAGCAAGGCCTTATAACCAGCACAAATCCACAACATGTTGTGCTGAGAATACGTATCCGTGGTGGAGAAGTAGCTGCATCGATGCATCGATGCATCATTGCTGCGGTGTGTTGCTGGACGTCCCGTGTGCTTGGCTGAGGAGGAAAAAACCCTCCTGCCGGAAATGCTTCCCGCAGCTGTTAGGAGTATCATTCTCCACCTTGAGGCCAACCAAAAGACAAATAGCAGCCAGGTCACGTGACTCCTCTGCTGGCTGAGATGCCATTCGGTCTTATTCCAGCCCTCTCAAAACATTCAAGTCATGCTCGACTCCCTCGGTGAGCAGGCCCTCTTCACCTACACCAGGGTAATTGACTTGGCGCACAATCCTGTTTAATATCATCACAACTATCAAAAGTTGTCTTAGCCTTGTGCTATTGAAGACAGTAAATATGGCCCTGTGTTAAATGGAATCTGAAATCATTTCTTTTTGCAACCCCTTTGAAATGTTGCATTCACATTAATAGATCAAATCATTCAAGCTGGAGAATGTTGATCTTCACAAAACTAAGGACAGGTGACCCTTTAAATGTTGTTTTTTTTAAATTGTGTCGCCAATGTTATGTTGTCACAATGTTATTCTTAGTTAAATGTCTACTTAATGTATCAAACTGCATTATTTTCCTTTGTCTTGAATGCAAATGTAATAGTTTGCATCTGAAATGTGTCGTGTTCCATTGTAAAGGTAAAAAAATGCAAATGCTAGGAGGAGATTACAAGGGCTGTTGAATTTTGGCTTCCAAGAAAAAAGGCATGGCCTGCAAAGTGAGATCTGGAAGCCAGATATGTCAGCACCTGCCCGAGAACTTGTTGAGTCACTGGCACCGATCAACATCCTGAGTTTGCACAATATAGCCCTAGAAGTTGTACTTGTTGCCAATTTCTGTAAACTTTAAGATGCTCAATCCATCAATCATCCGTGCTGTATATGGACACACCCACAGTTGGCCCATGCGTGTTAGTGTGTGTGTGTGTGTGTAGGCAGTGATTGGCCGTGCTGCTGCAGCCTGCAGAGGACGGGAGGGACAACACAGAGGTGGTTTTCTATAGACTGGCATCAACAGGTGTGTCTCGGAGGGTGCCAGCACCGGACTGGCCTGATACACTGCACACACACGCACACACACACACACACACACACACACACACACACACACACACACACACACACACACACACACACACACACACACACACACACACACACACACACACACACACACACACACACACACGCACACGCACACGCACACGCACGCACACGCACGCACACACACACACAGAACCAAAGGCAGCACATTCCCCCAAGGGATACCACAGCAGAACGGCTCTGTTATGACATCTCTGACCAGGAGCGGAGGCAGGCCGGTGGGTTTGCGAGGCCAAAGGGCGCCATGAAAGATAGAGAGAGGAAAAGGGTATGGGGGTGAGGGGGCAGGGTGGACTCAGCTAACCCAGGGATATCCCTGAACTAAGCTTTCTGTTTCCCTCTTGAAACTGGAGAGAAGTCTCCATGGATCAGTGACTGAGAACAGGGAAACTATCAGAAACATTTCAAACAAAAGGGAGACTTTGGGCAACTGGGAGGAAGTGCAAAAGCCCAGGTCCTCTGTAGTCGTTTTCCACTTTTACAAGCTTTTACCCAACATGATCCTCTCTTTGCATTGGATCTGGTTAGTTCTGCATAAAAATATCTTTGCAGAGTGCGGATGTGAGGATGAAAGCCCCACAAGCTTTACTTGTGCGTATGTCTGCAGTGCTGTTGTGCAATCTCCAGTGAAGAGGGGGGGGGGTGGGGGGGGGGGGTAAGATTTGTTTTCTTCCCCCGGAGCTCAGGTGGTTATATCCAAGATGCAAAAACATAGGGTCCTCTCATTCAACGGACCACTGCTGCCGCAAGAGCTTCATAGAGACCCACACACAGGCAGTTGCCATTGGCAAAGCTACACTGAACCACAACAAACAAAGGCTTTTCAGCTGGGGTGGACTGCGTTGTCCACCACGCCCTGACAATATGTTTTCAGAGTGAGACAGCGAGGGAGCAAGGGAGTATGAAGGCCTGAGGCCCACGTCGTTACTGATAGGACACCGGATCAAAGCCCTTTCCCCATCGTTTGAGAGCACAAAAAAATAAAAACCTGAGGGAGATGAAAGACCCTCAGCAGACTGTGGGAGAAATGATGAAGGACAGAGCCGTCCCCGCATGGCATTTACAAACAGCAAAGAATGAGACCAGCTCTCCGTCCTCCCGTCTACTGCTGAGGGAAAAGTTGGAGGGGAGTCTGAGGGGACGTGGGGGCCAGAACTTGCCTGCAGGATAAGCAGGGGAAGTGATAAGACAGCAGCCTGCAATATCCATCGTACGGAAAACAAGCAGCCGGCAGGTCAACTGACAATCTGCTTACTCACATGACATCCGACACCGTGGATGCATTGCAAAACTATTCTAGTAAACACTCGTCCACGTTGATTTACTCAGCGTTCTGAGCAGCTCACTGTGGGTAATGTTGACACGCTCTTATTAACTTAACAATTATACACTTCTTTCTGGACTTGTATCTCAGTACAGTGCATATTCGTCATACTATAAACCGTTGCATACCCCATTTCTGCCTAGCTTGTTCTTTTTCAACAGTCACATTGTACATTTCTCCTACTCAAATAGTGGGTTTCAATATTTCTATTGTATTTTTTTTTTTGTCTTTTCTACATGCGTGTTTCTTGTCTATGCACCAAGGCACCAAATAAAATTTCCTTGCATGTGAAAATAAACCAGATTCTCATTCAGAAAGCCATAACTGCTCTACAAAAAATTATTTCATGTCAATGTGTCAACCTTCATAGGAAGCTTTCCTTTCCAGCAGGCTGGAGTTTTTCAAAGTCAGGCTGCACAAAAACCAGGGGACGCTAACCCCTCTGCAACCTCCACCCAAACCAATATGCAGGTTCGGGATGTCATGTAAAGTCTGGAAAGGCTCTGGTGGAGATCAGTGCAGTCGGTGTGTTGTCAACTATTTATTTCAGAGCGGAGAAAAGACAGAGAGAGAGAAACTGTAATAAAGATTAAAAGGAGGCAATAAGGGGACCACACCAAAACCAGGCCAAGACCCTTGCAGTGACAGGTACATCAATAAGGTTTTACATATCTTAACTCATCTTATCAGCTTGTAAATTCAAAATTCACATACTGTCACATGCCACAGAACGTAGACACCAGAAAATAAATGGGTTGACCAGTTGCAGCATCTGCTTTTCTCCATGTCTCACCACCAACAAAAGATCCTGTTTAGTATGAACTGCTTAAGAAGGTCCGATTGCATCTTTCAAAGAAACTTGCAAACTATGGAGTGAGCCGCATCTACTTCCTGCATGCCTCTTTTCTTATTATGACAATATGCAGCTGGCCTCTGCACTCCAAGAAATGTCAAATGAAGCAGTGGAGGCCAAATGTGAAAATGCAAACTGAGGTGTTTCTCAGGGCAATGCACTATGGGAGGAAGTGTTTGTGTCACCCACACACACATATCCTGCTGCAGAGGCTACGGTGTGCACGACTTTGAGGAGCGCAGGGCCGAAGATAACCACTGAACCATCTTCCTGTGCGTCGTCTCTTGTGGGGTTACGCTCGAAATAGTGGATGTGTTGGAACGACGCTCATGTGGATGTGCAGTGACACGCAACACTAGAAGGGCCAGTAGATTTGTAGATGTAAGAGAGAGTCAACAAGCAATTGTAGGGGACTTGTATTTATACTTAATATTTGTTTGCTTGTTTGTGAACAGTCTAGCAAAAGTTTTTTCAAAATCCCATTTTCTGCTTAAAAAAATAAAAGAAATTCAAAACAGCCTCTTAAAGTCCCTGTAAAATGAAAGTAAGAGCGTCTTTAGATTCTATTAACATTTCAAATGTTGGATGAATCACCTAGCACTCCAAAAAATCCAAAAAAGAATCCAATCAAATGAGACTTTGGGGCATCTAGCCGGCCACACCAGCCGTATAAAGCCGTTTGTGGAGCGTATTAGCCAACAGAGCAATGTGGAGGGATAAGAAAAGATGTGTTTTCAGATAACTAAGGTGAATAAGGGGAACTTTGATGATTTTGCTAGATGATGCATAACAACTGGCGGAGTTTTGCCAGCAGCTGAGCGAGCGAGCGGGCAGCTCGGGCGCTGCCGGCATGGAGGGAGGTCGGGCGCCGTTTAATCTGCATGTACCGTTTCCCTTTCATATCCGCCTCGTCATCCTCCAGACATAACTACAGGTGAAGGAGATGAGAGGAACAGACCTCTGTATCTAAACTCTAAACCTGCCCACTTCTTTTGTGGTCCAGTCAAATGCGAAAGGATTTTCCTTTTAAATCCTCAGTACGGCACTCAAATGTCTGTTTCACTGTGAAATACGTCACAGAACAGAAGCTGAAGAGAGACTCAAACTTCCATTTCATTGGGACTTAACAATGTGACACTGCTGGCAGCTTGACCTTACAGTGATAAACTATGATGGAGTGAACATTAACTTTTAGTAACAGAGGATGGTAATAATTAACCGTTTGGCCATTAACCGACAGTAAAATTTTGATTTTGAATCAGCAGAAAAAAGAAAAAAAAAGAGCAGACCAAAACTCAGAGGAGCGACTTGTCACTTAAAGGAGATTAGCGGGTCCATCTAAATAAGGTCAGAGTTGTTGCTAATTTCGGGGCTAACCCCCTTCACTTAAATCAGCACAATGGCAGGCAATACACAGGACCTTGGCTTGGGTCTTGAAGAGTTTGTAGCATTGATTCACCGACAAATAAACCACACACACACACACACACACACACACACACACACACACACACACACACACACACACACACACACACACACACACACACACACACACACACACACACACACACACACACACACACACACACACACACACACACACACACACACACACACAATCTCTCTTGGACACTCCCTCACGTTGCGCCAGGCTTGCAAGACACTGGCGGTAACCCCGACAAAGTATGTCAGGCGGACGCACAGCTGACGACCTTGCAGCTAAACTAGGGGACTCACTGGGGAAGTGGTCAGAAAAACATGATTTTTCACAAGGGTTGCAAATACACACAAAGAAAATGTACTCAGCAAAAGTTTACGAGGGACTTAAACCTCTATATTTAAAATATAGCAAATAAATAAATAAATAAACAGTAATCAAAAGTAAAAATGTCAATGGTAACCCAAAGAATCATGCAATTCTCGATCAAAGTTACAACTAAACGAATATTGAAATACTTTTTTCTAACTGCTTGCGTTTATAAAACTGGTTCAGGGTACTACCCTGAGCCTTCCACTTAGCACTTATTGTATTCGTATTAGTTTGTTTCTGCACTGTACTTTGGCTGTGGTTTATGCTCTTAGGTGCTTGTTTAAGAAAGGAGATGCACTTATGACTTCTGGTGACTAGTAGTTCTCTTGAATACCTATGTTGAATACACTTATTGTAAGTCGCTTTGGATAAAGGCGTCTGCTAAATGACTGTAATGTAATGTAATGATTTGTCACATTACATGAAAGACAACACTGAAAAAAATACGCCTGAAAATAGGAAGTAAAGCAAAGTTTTCTGTGAGGCTTAACTGACTGCATGTTAACGTAGTGCTGTTGTGACAGCACATTCTCTTGTCACTCAGAATAAAAGGGCAAAGTTGTCCTAGTTGTCTGCTGGATCTATTGACCAATAAATCAGAGAAAAAAAAAAAGGGGTGGAAACGAACGCTTCAAGCACAACACTGATCCCACTAACAATGCCCGAGTGTCTCAAGAGCTGCACTGCTGTCTTTCCAAACATGCCTGTTTAACACACCAGCAGCTCTGGTTCCAATTAGTTTAAATGCTACATCCAAAGGAAACCGGCGGAGGAGCTCCACTATATTCCTTTAATTGACGGTTGCGCTACTATCCTATTTCATAGCCGAGTTTCTGCAAAGGGGAACTTGAAAAGCACTTCATTAGCATGAGAAGCTGCTCTTTAATTATTCCGCCACGTTCGAGCCTGATTTACAAGTGCCAATTACGCGAGATGTCTATTTTGAGCTGAACAGTTCGCCAGTCTGTGCACCTTGGTGATGCTAGGATTAATGTAGCCATGTGTCCACACTTAAGCTAATGATTAACGAAATTAGCAACTAAATTCAATAATTCTTCATTTCTACACGCCGTCGATGCTGAAGAGTTTCTGCATTTTGTTGAAGCTGAGAGTTTTTGCTAACAACAAGCTTCCATCAAGATTTAATGATCACCCTACTATAATAACCAAATGTAGAGAGTAGGGTTTTAATGGCGGTCAAAATAGCGCATCACCTTCAATGAGTAAATCATCACAATTTATTATCCTATTGCAGATCAATTACATCGTAATGCACCAGTGCATTCTGGAACGCAAATATACTGAAACAGGTGAACATGTAAATGTACATTCCTATTCTTGTCCTGACAGCTTTGTTGTCATTCTTGTTACTAAAATATTTTGTAGCAAATATAGCTTATAAATGTGGAGCATTTGATGTTCAAGGGACAGGACCAGAGGGCTGCCAGGTAAATCCCCCCCCCAGGTAACCAGGACACCTAAACCTCCACTGCTCCACTCACTCTCCTCTATGCGTACAGTAGAAGACTGTGGTTTCTCAGGGCGGCTCCCAAGTGTACTGAGCATTTGTGGGCGCCTGTGAAAAACTGAACCGAGAGAGTGCCGATAGTGAACTTGCGTAGACATTTTTGGGCGTCTTTTAAATAAAGTTAGACCCACCCAGGTAGTTCCGAGGTCTGTGCAGCTTGTGACAAAGCATGTGTCAGTTTTACAGAAGCTCAGTCAGTGATTTTAGGAGGAATAGAAAAAGCCAGCGGAGATGAAACCTACAGTCCAGGTCGGGGGTGGGTGAGGGGGCGTCATGCACACTGTCTTGCAGTGGGATGTGTTTCACTCTTCTCCTGTTCACTGATGCATGTAACGAGAGAGACAATGAGAAAGTGGGCTGTAATAATAATACCTGTGACTGCAGAGAGTGAGGCGCGGGGACAGAAGGCCAACAGAGTGGAACTGAAACCCATGCACACAGCGTTGGCAATAACCAGCTGCCCGACAGCAACGCAGGGGAAAGCAGCCTGAAGCAGCTTTCACATGAATACTGTAGCGTGGCAAAGTTCAAGAAGTTTAAAAAAGAAAAAACACAAATGAAAAATGTGAGCAGTTTACACACTGAAGCTAGAGAAACTACAAGAGATCTGCAAATTGTAGGCTGCAAAAGGCCCTGACAAATCAGGCAACAGCAGCAAGAGTGCACGCAAAATTATCACCTGTCTATTTTTCAAACAACATGAGCAATTTGAGCGCAGTCCTGGGCCACAGCCCTTCAAAATGACTGGGATGGGGGTTTTTTTGGTAACGCAAACTGTGATTAGAATGACCACCTCAGTGGCATTTAGACCCTTTCAATTGTTATTTGAACATCTCAATGGGTCATATAATGAAAAGAGCCACTGAAACGAATAAAACATAAATGACAACAAACAGGACGCACCAAGGCTACTACATCCACACCAATATGTGTCTGTGTAACACCAGGGTTTTAAAATGAAAATGATCTCAGTTCATACTAGCACGCCTGAAAACGAATATCACATGAATACTCACATACACTGGGCATGAGAGTGCCAGTGTTAACAGGAAGTAGATTGGTTGCTTGGTTACAGAAAAGTATTATAGCACTTTTTAATTATAAAAAGTTGTGCTTGATACTTAAGATCTTCCACTATATCTTCTACTATAAACTCAAACAGACTAATTTCGTGGTTTATTTTTCAAACTAATTTACAAGGCTGCAAGTCTTGCGCTACCTCTCTCAAATACACACACACGCGAGTCAAATGTACTTTAAAATGTACACCCATAATTCAAAGTTCACTAGATTAATGGTCAATAAATTTGGTCAACACACATCTCTCCCTCGCTTCCTCTCGGTTTAGGGGCATGACGAATCAGGGACGGAGACGTCGCCACTGCTCAGACCCAATGAAACAGCGTAGACGAGTATCGACATCATTGTTTTCCAGAAACACCAACGTGCCCAGCAACTCGGATGGAAAACTGTCAGTGGCACTTATATTGTCTATATTTTACAGATCAAGCAAATGGAAGACTGCACACGTGTGTTGGGTCAGTTTTAGCCTGGGGCTATAGGAACATCAATGCTCTAGTTGATAATCTTAATGTTCACTTCTTTTATCAGACATCACCTAATCTTCATACATCTCCATTACCTTATCTGTATTACTTAATCTGTGTGTTAAATATCTTACTTTCAAATGGGTTTAAAACCAAGCAGTCCTTTAATGCAAATGGTCACCGAATCATTGGTTATATTCTTAGTTATGTGACTACTCGTTTTTTGCCTGATTGAGATCAATTTTATTAAAATGATCCTTTACTTCATATAAGTAAAGTTCTAAGTAACATAACAGCCACATTCAAATGTCCACTAAGCCAAAAGGGGTAGCTTGGGTTCAAATTTGAGATCACCCAACTCTTTAGCTCTATGAAACTTGTATCCACAGTTAACCACGGTGTTTTGATTTCACGGCCCACAAATGTAATGCATGGTTCAGTTTCACCCCCTCACCTCCTCAACCTAGTTTCCAGCAGCAGCAGCAGCAGCAGGCTGATGTTTTCAGTAAACAAGCTGTAATAAACCAAACGTAGGCTACCTGCCCAGCACAGAGTAGCATGGACAGATAAATTAGAGACCGGCTGGTCAAGACAGTCAACTATGTAACAACTAAAGCGAAAACAGGAAATAATATTGGAGTATAAAGGTGGCCAGAAACACAACTCCGAATAAATGCTTAAGCTCCCACACTCTGGATGTGTTAACAGGCAATTATAAAGTCAGAATTTGTCAAGGCTGTGGAATTGTTTGCTCATTGAGGGGTTCTTCTGCCTTCAAGGGGCAAAGTAAAAGCCTAATCATGCACAACTTCATATGCAAGAGTTAGCAGGATTGTGGATGATTTGTAAAAGCCTTTGCAAAAGGGGTCCAAAAAAAAAAAGGCACTCTGCAAAATTAACAAGCGCTGAGCAGGCGACAGCTAGGGGTGCAGTGGACTTTGCAGTGTCAGCCCCGATGCGTGCAATTTAACCCTTGAACCGGAGAGGACCGCGAGCGGCATGTGTAATGGAGGACTCCATTTAAAGCGGAGAAGTCGGGAGAGCTCAACAGGGGGAGGGGGCTTCAATGAGAGCCTCTCTTCCTGACAGCCACACACACACGCACACACACACATGCACACACACACACACACACTAGAGTGGGGGAGGGTTAAAAAACACCAAGCCCTCTTCCTGAGTCTGCAGCAATGGGCATAATGTGATGGATCCTTCACTACAACCTACTTGGTTCCCATTTGGCATTGCAGGTACGTCTCACCTTGACACTTTTTACTGCAAAAAAAACAAAAAAAACAACACACACTGTTCTGCGGCCTCTCGGAGAAAGAGAATGTGTTCTGACACACAGAGTAAGTGGAAGGTAAGCCAATATCGTTTCCTGGGTTAAAACTGACTCAAACAACAAGCATTTGTGCTCCATCCAAACACACTCATATGTAGTAATTATCCTCCCCCTTATGAAAGGAAAATAAAAAAACACTACACACCCCCACCCTTCGCTCTGATTGGTTATACTTGTTCTGCGTACTGCAAATGATAAATCAGGAAACGGGTTTTTCAGGAAAGAAGATTTGAGTTTTGGCACAGACCTCACGAACGACATGCCACAACCCCGGCTTGTTGTATAAGTTCTTTAAACACAAGTGTTAGTCCTGCTTGTTTATTGTACAAAAAAGCAAACACATCGAGTGAGCCCGATGCGATCTCCAACTTTGTCAACAAGCATCGAGGCAATTTAGGTAACACTCTCTTGTGAGTTTAGATCTCTAATCTGTGTGCCCGTCACTTTAAGACCTGTTGATTTAGCCAATTAGCATATGCCAAATGACATCCGAGCAAAGGGCCTGCTGTCCTGTACAAGTGAAGGATCCTCACCAAATATCCTGATATAGCACTTATCATACAGGCTCCGAGCATTTTTTCGTTGCAGTCTGCAAAGAGTGGCAAATCAGCAAGGCCTCCTAGCAACATATTTGCCCTGCTACAGGCACACATGGTTTCATTTAGGGGTCTGCACCTATAAACAGTTGGCCATGGCAGCTTATTGGTCAGGAAGTGCAATGTTGACTGCGAGTCAAGACAGGCACAAGCTGCTAATGAACGATAGGCACTCCACACAGTCTGGCCGCGATGACAACACAGTTTAGATCGGTAGGTGTTTAGAGGCGGACGGAGGAGTGATTCGGAGCTCTTTACCGTTTGCGAATAAACTCCAAGCAAACAGAGGAGTTAGTCATCGCCGCTGAGAATGGAGATTCAAATAAGAAGCCTGGATTATTCAAAAATAGCACGGGCAGGTATAGATTTGTTCGACCACCAGTATCGTAAATGGTGCTTCAATGAACAATTCACATTCCTTAGGTGCCAGGTTTAGAATAAAAACACTAACTGGACAAAGGTTGATCACCTGACAAATTGGCTGGCAGAGCCAACTTTCCGGCCACAAACAACATGTTGCATCATTTGACTGGTTGCTGAAGCAGATTCTCAACACACCCAAAGGGGGTTCTCGCCGTGCCAAGTAGACCATAAACACTGCCATGAATTGAAAAGAGGATTTTAAGAAAAATACTGTCATCGTACAGCTAATAGTTGCAATCAGCGTGTCTATATGGAATTTAGACTGCATGAAAATAACCCAAAAGAAAGGGCAAAGCCAGGAAAAATATCTCAAAAGATCTTCTGCAAACCCACAGATTTTTGGGGGAAAATCACTCAACCATGTTCTGTCAAGTACTTTGAAACGACTTCCAAGTCTCTGGTTTCCCCAATTACCTGTCACTTGCCTTACAAACAAACACTTCAAAGAAAAAATAGGTCAAATGTCGCAATATGTGCCTCCCTGCCCATCTGGGTACATATAGGGAAGACAGGAAAGAAAAGTCTAAATCAGGACTGGTTAACTTTACAAAAGCACACACATACAAACAACAACAACTGAGCTGTCATTTTGGCTGTCAAAAGGCTCAGGACCCTCCCTCCCCCTCTCTTACAAGTTTCCATCACAACTACCGGGACCATCTGATCCAGGAGGTACAATGTGATAAAGTTATTAAAACAGGTGACGTGACCCCCTTAAAAACAACCAAACACAAAAAAGGTAAAGTCTCCTGCTCTCCATTAGTTCACCTAGGCCACAGCAGGGACACTACGGTGCTGTATCTGCATGGTGTTATGATGAAAACGAGGGATCCTCATGGTGAAGCACACATGGGCTCAACTAACATGTATGATCCATGTATGATCCATGTATGATCCATGTATGATCCATGCAGTGACGCACACACTGTAACGTTGGGTCAACGCTGCTGTTATGAGAAGGCTTTCCACGTTACAGACATACATAGTCTCAGTGTTATAACACACTAATGGAGGGCTGACGGCTTCGTTTGGAGGCTGAGGTCCAGTGAAGCTGCAGGCTTCTGATTTAACGTTTCCATCCACCAGGCTTGCTCAATGGAAAAAAAAGAGCAGAAGGCTAACATGGGCTACAAAACATGTAGCGTCAGCCAACGTTGTGCTAAAGCAACACACAAACATAAAACACCTGTAACTTGTATCCACAGACATTCACATTAAAAGCGGACCCGGGAGGGACGTGAACGCGTGTTTTAAACGCAACACAGCGGCCGAGACGCCTCCAGCCTCCACACACACAGAGCTAGCTGCTGCTAGCAGAGCTAGCTGCTGCTAACAGAGCTAGCTGCTGCTAACAGAGCTAGCTGCTGCTAACACAGCTAGCTGCTGCTAACAGAGCTAGCTGCTGCTAACAGAGCTAGCTGCTGCTAACACAGCTAGCTGCTGCTAACACAGCTAGCTGCTGCTAACACAGCTAGCTGCTGCCTGCTGGGACGAAAAACTTTTTCCACATCTTGAAAACTTTTTTTCTTCTCTCTCCGCTTTCTGTCTCACAGAATGTGACGGTATCTTAACACAGCCTTTATCGCACAAGGAGCTCAGATGTGTGTTTGTGTTTGTAATGTCCGTTTTAATCAGCATTCTTCCGGCTAACTGGCCGGAGTGGAGTGACTTTATGGAGCTCACCTTCCCGTCTCTGCCGCCGCTCCCTGGGCCGCTTCTACACCCGACACCGCCGCCGGAGCACCGGAGGGCCGCGGAGCTGGGAGAGGATCAGCCGAGAGGAGTCCAGCTACTAGCAGGGAGCCGAAGAGCCAACTGAGCCGAGGCCCGGGCCTTCAGTGTCCTCGGAACAACGCTAGGGGAGGGATACCGAGCCGCTCTCCGCCGTCTGACAGAGACTCGGGAACAACGTTCTGACAGCTCCTCTTCTTCGCCCCCCCCTCCCCTCGACAGCCCTTCACTTTTCTCTTTTTGCTCACTTCCAGCAGATACGAATCAAAATACTGTCACAGAATATGGCGGCTGCATATGCAAGCTACTATCGCGAGAGGAAGAGCTGGGGTTTTTTTTCTTCTTCTCCTTCTTCTTCTTCTTCTTCTTCTTCTTTTTTCTTTTTTAAGTTTCACACAGTTGTGCAGAGGGAGGAGAGAGTTGATATTGCAAAATGAGCTGAGCACCGTGCTACTGCTGCAGAAGATGCTAGAAAATGAAAAAACTAAACAATATTCAGATCATTTTTTTTAGATTTCTGGAATAAAAAACTGTGCAAGTGGTGTGATAGCTGCCTGCTTTGGTCCAACTCCTCAAAGGGGACAAAGACAACATTGTCAATGAAAAAGGCTACTATATTAATATAAAATTACTCATTTATTACACCACTGTTATTCACATTGACATGCATCTAAGTGCAGTCAATTAGTCAGAGTGTCAGAGTGTAGACAATTTTGGGCAGGAATTAACAAAAAAAAAATCATCCCCCTCACTAAATACCTGTTGGAAAGCAGCTTCCTGTTATCACTTATTGACACCTTGCAGATGCTATATTTTGACAAAATTAAATTTGAGTGTCGGGTATGAACACTTCCCCACCCAAAGAAAACAACCCATTTCATACTCGAGTGTGAAATACAAAGCTGTTTCATTTACAGCAACCTGTTAGCGCAATGTCCTGGGAGAATTGAACCAACCTTTGCAGAGCTCCTGCCTTTGCTGTCGATTGGTAAAACATGAACATGCAAAATGTTGTTTGTTACGAGGCAGTTAGAGATGACTGTGTGCATTCTGAGCCCTGTTGCCTCCAGAGGCCTGCAAACAGATTATGGACAAACAAGACTTGGAAAATCTAAATGTGTGCATGACTGCATGTCGTCGTCTGTATTTCAACTTCTGACCGTAGGACTTGCTGCAGTACTCTCTGCAGTGCAGGAATGCTTCAGTCCGAGTGTCAAAAGGGGTAAGTGTTTGAAATCTGGCAAGTGAAGAACAATCACGATGTGTTCCCTCATTGGAGAAGCGTAAACACACTTTGCTCGACCACTTAGGCCGGGGAAAGGCTGTCAGGTAGCAATTGAAAGTGCATCAGTGCAGAGTGTGTTTTTACTTTTCCATCATTATATGTTATTTCTTTTGTTTTTAGTATTCAGTTTTTATTTTTAGTCACGCTAGCGGCGTGGCTCTATTAGGATAGCGATGTGTCTCAGTCCACCACTTTGCTCCAAAGCTATTGGATGGGTTGTCATGAAACTTTGCACAGACATTCATGTTTCCCAGAGGATGACACTTGACCTGCTGTACTAAACTTTTTATTTTTTTTGGGTGGCTCCTCCATGTGCACTGTTTGTGCTGCTTTGCTTTGCACTGAGACGAGGGTTTCCGAAAGTTGAAATTTGTTCGAACTTTGACCCCGAGTTGCGCTGACCGTTGTCGGTGCAGCCAATGGCGGACAAACGCAGCAACCGAAAGATTGACGACAAAGACATTTTGGAATTTCAAGAACTGTACAACAATTGTCCTCATATGGAGACCAGACAAAAATAAACATCACTATGCAGCTCCCAGTTTTGTTACAAAAAAATCAGTTTGTGTACCTGAAAAAAGATCTAACGATAGCAACTTTAGCTTTCTTGTCTAGGTGGGAGCCGTTTAGGACAGCTGGGGGATCCAGAGTGGAAAATACAGCAAAGACCCTCGTTTTCCAAACCTGTAAACCGAAGACGCCTTTACTGACCTTTCTTAACGCACAAATATATTTTTCACTGAAATAAAAGGCAAGTGTTTTATGGACAGAAGTGAGGGAACATGGTGAACATTAAACCTTCTTAACACCTACCAAGGATGACCATGAGACGCCGTTGAAAGCAACAACAAAAATAGTGGGTGGACTTTGAGTTAGTGGATTTTACTGGTAAAATATTCAAAGATCCAGCATTAACTTTCAAAATCAACCTGAAATATGTTTTGTGGTTACATTTTTCTCACATATTACAATTAAAACACACCATAAAGCAGTTCTACTACAAATTTAAAGGGGAAATCTGATGGGAATGAGATCGGACTAATAGTGGTAGTGCCATTGTTGTTATGAGAATAAAAGCCCTACAACGGTGAATTTTTGTTATACCATAAAAGTATGTTTTTTGTAATAAATTGCTGTGCCTTCAGAGTTATGGGATTGGTATCGGTTGAGGGGTTTTGATGTCACATCACAAAGGTCAAGACTTTTTTCCTGCCCACCAAGAAATCACTATGTCCTCCAGGAAGAACCATCCATTTTCAGAAGCACTCGCTTTTTGAAATAAGACACTATATATTTTTTTAATTCTGCCTGGGGCTTCAACAGGTGACCCATTTTTTTCTTTTTTTCTTTTACTACATAATTGAACAGCTTCTTGCCCCGCAGTGAGACAACACACGCTTGTGGGAACTCTTCTGCAAAAAGGACGGTGCATTTGTTCTTCACTGACCTGGGTGGGAAGACATATGGCGTCTCGTGTGTCGGCGTAATGCAGTGACTCACACACAAACCGTGGCCCCCCCTGCTATCTTGCGCAGACCCTGACCCCTTTGACTCCTGGGTTTGAAGCCCCGGAGGGAGCTGAAATCCCCTTCAGTGCGAGCTGCGAACTGACAGTACAGTGCAGCCTCTTATGCTCTGTGAGTATTCATCACTATGCACAATGCCTTATACACTTTGTGCTGTGCTAGTGGTATGTGTGTGTGTGGTTTATGTGTCAGGCCAGTGAATCAGCAAAACAACAAAAGAAAGGCAGGGGAATCAAATTTTTCAATCATTTCCAGTGATTCTCGTGAATGTGGTTGCATTTTCTCCAGTTTTTGCTCACATTTCACAAGATGCCTAACAAATGGAAGTGGACACAACTCCATTTCCCTGTGTGCGTGCTGCACATGGACACAAGATAACAAGAATGACATTGCGCAGCAGAGAAATCAGACATTAAAAACAAGAAACCTGCTGTTGCGCTCCAGTGCTGCAACTGGCCCACACTCCTCAGATAGAAGCGCCGGGCCACCCACATTCTTGGCATGGAAAGAGGCCCGTTTCTCACGGTCCGAGGACAGCCTGTCATGGGTCAGCAGTTTAGATTTAGCTCTGCAGCTTGCTCCTCCGGTCATTATTTCCCTCTTAAAGCAAACTTTAACTGTGCTCGCCCGCGTGGCTACATGCAGCCAGTGCTAACAAGCTCCACACAGTCTTGTGAAGGGACAGGGGGGGAGCAGAGAGAGGGGAGTTACAAAAGGGACATATGAAAACATTGATTTTATCACACTGACTCGGACGCTTCGATCCAGGGTTTGTAAGGTCAAAATGTTTAGAAATGGTTAATTGTGCTTTGTATACCAACAGGCTTTAAACCTTCCATTCCCAGGGTGCTCAACATCCCAAAACTATGAATAATTCAATTAGCACACAGTTACAACTGATCAAAAGTACATCGCCAAGTTTATGAAA
The DNA here is from genome assembly GCF_027596085.1 of Anoplopoma fimbria. Taxonomy (NCBI): domain Eukaryota; kingdom Metazoa; phylum Chordata; class Actinopteri; order Perciformes; family Anoplopomatidae; genus Anoplopoma; species Anoplopoma fimbria. The sequence goes on along the minus strand of NC_072466.1, from coordinate 23,544,819 downwards.
AAATATTAAAATAATTATCCAATTTTAGATGTGATATAATATGGTTCAGCGTCTTGATTATATATAAGCAAGCAATGCTAAAAGACACATACGATTTTCTAGTGAAGTATATTTTTAATGTTTTATTTTTGTCATGTACAATATTTCAGGTTTTCATCTAACAGGCTGGTTTCCTGAAATTTTTAAGGTTAAAAAAAATAATATAATACATAGAGATATGCCATCAACCAATCTGGTGGCGTCTAAGAAAAATCTTGCAAAAAATACTGTGGAACTATAGAACTGCACTGGACTCATTAGGAGGTTAACAAATAATGATACAAACACAACCGAGAGCCTGTTTTCGAGCGGAGCAGAGAGTTTATTACTGAGAGGCAATTGAAATGTCAAGGTCTGTGGAGTGTAAGCATCGAGCTGCGGTTGGAGGCCGACTGGGAGTGAGTGGTGTGATGGCGGAGCTCCAGACACCGATCTCCTACCCTTAAGGTCAAACTGACACTCCGTGGATGGGCCCGGCTCTTTTCCCCGCTCAGAGCTGCAGTGGATAGAAAAGACACGTTGAGCTGCAGCTCAAATGGCGACCATTATGGCAATGGCATTATAGAGTGTGGATCGGAGCTTGAGGAAGTTTAGAATGAAGGTAGTTTTCAGTGTTAGACCAATAGATCATTATGGAAACTTATGAACTTTCTTCACACAAATTTTAGCCACGTTAGCGGTGTGGCTCTATGGATCATTATAGCTCACCACTTTGGCCCAGATTGCCATGAAATTTACTATGGGTATTCATGCTCTCCAGAGGATGAATCATACGGACTTTGGTAATCCTTTGTCGGAGGGAGATTGGCGTTTGTGTTTTTTTGTGACATTTTATGTATTTCTATGAAATATGGTTGAGATGTTCATGCTCCCCTCAGGTTTTTCTCACATTGTTAGAACTTTGGTGATCCTCTGACTATTATGTACTTCTGCGTGCATTATGCATTCCACTGGGACATACTTCTTCATCATAATATTGCACCTTTTACCTTGACCCTCTTGCTCACATATTGGCTGCGCAGGGATATATATTTGGGGTCAGATTAGCCAGAAAAGTGTGCTGGCTAAAATGTGACTGGATGCAGTGGAACATCCTGGTAGTTTTGTGCATACTGCATTTGACATAGTTTGAATCGGGACAAACTAAATAGTATGGTAGCATGATTGAGAAAAAGAGTGATGAAGAGGTAAAGAATCAACAAGTGAAGTAAGCTTTCAGAAAATTTCCACATATGAGGTCGTGACCCGGCAAACAAGACCCCATTTGAAGGCAGCAAGGGTACATAAGCGTAGTAGATAATGTGGTAAATGTTTAACTTTAGTGCAGTTATTAAGATGTAAGGCTCTTGAATTTGAACACAAAAGTCATTTGTAATCAGCTTGACATTCATTCTCTCTTTTTTTGGGAGTGTAAAAAGACAACCCCCTTTTTCTTTCCAACAGCTTAACAAAAAGGCTAACAGTAATCTCCAAGTGACTGTGGACAATGATTGATTGATTTTAATTTCAAGGACAATAAGTGGACCATTCTACTCATCCAGATTCTACAGTTTTGGCACAAACACTGACTCCACCACACAACTGAGTCTGGGGAGGAGGAGGAGGGAGGAGGAGGAGGAGGAGGAGGAGGAGGAGGAGGAGAGGGAGGAGGACAAGACCAAGACATCAGTCTAACATCCCACGCCAAGAGTCAGAAGTGGCGACTGGTACTGTATTACTGTAAACACACAATGTACCCCAAATAACCCTCCAGTAAAGAAATTAACCCATGTTTAAATCTTTACAAATGCAAAAAAAAAAAAATCTGAGTAGTTTATGTTTGAATAACATTCACTAAATCCCAGAAAATAATAAGAGTTTTATTCTGAAATGTGATAGAGGAAGTTATTTAGTGAAATTAATCTAATGTGTAAATGTAAATAGTAAATATGGGTGTCTACGCTCACTTTAGCGTGACAGATAAGCCATGCATCTATTCAACCACCCATATTTATATCCTACCACCATTGTATGTGATATGCAGGTTATTTTACTGCCATGATGGCATCAGTCTGTCTGATGTCTACTTATACTGCAGTTCTCCCCGTTCACTGGAATACAAAGTGTCTCACTGTGGACGGACAGCAACTGTTCCTTTAGCTCAGGGATCCGAAAGTACTGTGCTAATGTATGTTTACTTTTCAGGATAAAGTAAACGTACTGCACTTCTGAAGCGTTTTTTCTACCTTTTTCTGTCAGAGACCCAAAATTAGACCCAAATTAACAGTGAAAGTATCTACTTACAATTATTACTTTTGTATCAAAGCCTGAAATATATTCTTCCTCTATGCCAAGCTCCATTGTTGTCCAAAAACTATTAAAAACACATCAGTGAGCCAGAATGTTGCACTTGATCCTTCATTTCCATGAACACACACTGTAGTTTGCTGTGACTAAATCCCACATACACCGTCGTGCTGCCACAAATTACCACTAAAATACCAATTGTGGATGAATCCGCCGCTGAAAATAGTCCCCAATAAATGCACTATTTCCTCAGGTTTGAGTATAATTTGCCAAAAGCTACAGTGCCCTGCAGTCTTAGGAAATAACTGAGCCTTTACAAAAAATAATAAACAATCAAGTATTCATTTCACATTTCTAAAGATTTCCATCATTGCAGTAACACATTGTTGTTGTTGTTGTTGTTGTTGTTTTTGGGGGTGGGGGGGAGAAAGAAACATACCGAATATGGCTGGGCATGTATTTGAATTGCTGTCTGGGGCCTTTAATACATCTGTTATGTTCTTCTTTCTATTATTTGAGACGACTAACCAGTTAGATTAAAGTATGTGTTGTTGGAATGACGTGGATTTGATGCCCTATTACATCAGGTTGTATCATGTCATGCTTCTTAACCTCAGTCATATCATGGTATGTCATGCTACGTTGTGTTAGTTGCATGTACCTGCATGCCGGCGTAATAAATGGAGTTATGGATAAAAGCAACCAAACAAAATTGTACCAGAGCGTTCCTTTCCAGGACTAATGGAACCCTCCGGACGTGTTTAGAGCCATTTATCTTTTACAGCGCTGGTATGACAAGCAACGAAGTGGCAGTAACAAAAACGGTGAAGTGCAGCGACACCCTGGTCTCTGTCTACTGTTGATCATCCAGTGTGACGCGGCTGCTTGTCATGGTGATGTTCTATACGCCTGGGGTGCTTGTTCCCAGGGAGCCCGACCCCGAGCTGCAACACCCGGAGGCCGAGTAGGAAATGGGATCATCTCCGTTAACGCATTCTGCTGAGCTCCCTCCAAGTCAATAAATTTCCCCCCCAAGTGGCGGCAGCAACGCTGCGGGCCGAGGGGGCCGTCGTTCCAACGAGCTCTGCCAGAACTCACGAGGCCGGTGCCAAGTCTCAGCTTGCCCGCACTGGTTTCACTTGTCAAAACCACCAGCCCCATAAAGAGAGCTGAATGCAGCGCTCACTTGAGTTGACGCATCCTGTGGAATGTCTTGATGGTGGATATAAGTGCTGGAATCAGCCAGACACATTCACTCCTGTGTAATGAGTGTGTGTGTGTGTGTGTAACCTTTAGACACCAATAGGATCAGTAGCAGGGTGCAGACACGCAGTGTTTAAGTCTTTGAGAATGTACAGCTATGTGTAGGCTCTGCTGTTACATGTTGTGTTTGTGATATCTTTGTCATATGTCCCATCTTCTGTCTCCAGTTTGTGAATCTGAAGGAATATTTGGTTTAGAGGGTAACTTCAACACTACTTTCCCGTGTATTTTTTATTTAAGTGACTAAAGGGGGCAGCAGTTTCATTAAACGAGAACGCTGCAATGAAACCGCTCGGGTCAACTCCTTACCGTCAATGTACGTCAAATAAAAGTGCTTGTTTTTGCCACTGAGATGCTCAGATTGTCATTAGAAGTGTATGACAACATTATGGAAAGAACCATACTGAGAAATAAAACCTTTTTTCTTTACCTTTCCCTTCATCCAGTCTGTTTGGTCATGTGACTTGTTCCTGGTAGACAGTGACAGAAACGTTAGTTAGAGTTGTAGAGAGGAGTGACGGTGTTGTCAGAGTTCAGAGGTAAAGAAAAAGGTTTTTATTTCTCTGTAGGGTTCTTTCCATAATGTTGTAATACACTTATTATAACAACATCAGCCTGTCAGTGGCAAATACAACCACTTTTAGTGGCGGTACATTGGCGGAGAAGGGTTGCCACGGGCGATTATATTGCGGCTCGTTTAGCTTCTGCCATCTGCAGCGTTCTCCTTCAGTACACTTTGTGACAGCTTGTGAGAAGCGTTATATAAATACATTTTTCTGTCTTTCTTACTTACTTAACACTGGACTGATTTCAAAAAATGTTGTCCCAATATGGTCCAAGTATATATAAATATTGAAGTTACCCTTTATTTGCTTTAACCATGGATCTCATATAATATGACAAAAATATTAAGACAACTAAATATCCCCTGTGATAGACTACCTTCCTCTATTTGTATTCTAAGCCATAACTGTCTGGAAGACTTCTCAGGAGAACAGTAAATTTAACATTTTGTACAAAAAATACAAAAAAACCCTACCATTTCCCACTTGGGGTATCTAGCCAAATACATTGAGTTGGGTTTATGTGGCCATGTATTAAAAATGTCCTTGTTATTCTGGATAATTATTTGATGACATCTAGCTCGTTACTAATAGAGAGTAATAGAGAGGGATGAATTATTTGGACTGAGATATAGCCGTTACATTTTTTAAATGATTTATGCTTAATGTCACTTTTTAATGCTGTGACCACCACAAACAAAATCACATTTGCCCCTTATGGTATCGGAGTGGTGGAGGCTCATGTGATGACTTGAGTCAGCAGTTGAAAGTACCAAAAAGCTAGTAAGTTGATCTTTAGTAGAAAATATAACATCTACCAAAAACAAACATGCAATGGTCCTTTAAAGTATAAGATGACATTCTGAAAGCAGTTTTCCTAATCAGCCTTTAAAAGAGGACTGTGCTGTATTGACTCAGAATCAGTCATTCTTGGGTGACATCAAGTGGTGAACCAGATCATCAACACTCTGGTTGGCTGCAGTGGATCCTCGGCTGCAGCCCGCTCATGCAGATCAAACAGCTGTCTGCAACAACTAAACCGCACACGTTAAAGTGATTGAGACAAACAAAGAGATTTGTTTTTTATTATAATAGAGGATATAAAATAAATATACATGACTTTTTTTCTCATTTAACAGTCATTTGTACAGTGAAAGTTTGCTATAAGGGTCTAAATAAACTTTATTTTGATTTTCCTGCGCTGATCTATTGCTGCCTTATCTATAAATTCTATGAAAAGACAATACATTTAGGCCGTGTGTATATTTCAAACCTGTGTGCACGCACACACATAACACACAAAATACAGAGAGCGTGTAGAGGAGTTGACAGACGACCCAACCCAAAGTTTTTTGGGTCTTTGGGAACACTGGGATTCTGTCTGACCACATCATTTGCTTCCCCATTAAGGAACCACTTAAAAAATGATGCTCTGGTGGAATAGAGGATCATACTGGGAACACTTTTTGCGTCGAGGAGCTTGAAACAAGACCTGCTAGAATCCGTTGCAGAAAACTTTTCGGTTTGCAGATGGAGTGTCTGTCTGGTTGAACTCGTCGAGAGTGTGCGACAACGTGAGCTTGTGTTCTCCATTGGGGACAAAAAAGACGGGCACATGCAATACTATCAAAAAGGAGGAGGTGTGAGCGGAGAGCACCACACACACAGAAGAGCATTGTCACCTCCATAGCACTGCCAGAACTTTAGTGTCCAAAGCAAGACATAAAAATAAATATTTAAAACATTAAATACTTCTTTTTATTTACCACTAAATATTTGAGCAACAACAGTGCATTAAAAAGACAGTTATTTTATCTCAATGAGAAATTCTCTAAAATGTGTTTTTTCTTTTTATGTACAGCATTTCAAAACATACTTGCACGTCGGTAATGCGTAAGGACAATATCTATCAGAGGAGAAAAGAGAGACACAACAGACTGGAGTATAAAACACGGATATTTAGCTGCTAAGCTTTCCACATTGCGTAGATAACAATATGCTACATAGTAATGAGGAGAGAAGAGGACATTAGATCGACCCAAAGAGCTGACAGAGGGAGGGGTGAAAATATAAAAAACAAACAAACAAAATAAAAAATTACATAAAAAAACCCTGAACAAATTCCCATGACATATTCAGAAGGCAAACGACTTAAAAAAAAAAAAGAAAAAAAGAAAGTAAAAGGCACCATCCACACGAATAAAAACGTGTATCATTATCATTCTGTAAAAAGAAAAAAAAGCAGTGAGACACTGTGGAACATCTGCCGACGACACCTGAAGCAGGCGGGTGATCCCAAAACAGCGGCTTCACCTTTATTCTACTGTACATCACATTCAGTAACTAAACACGATTTTGTTTAAGCGTTTAGAGAGGAAATAAACAAGATATATGGTCTAGTGACGCCTGCTTTGTTGGACAGATGTCCCTTTTCTATAGCTACTATAGTTAAGGCAGAAGACAGTTAAGAGAAAACTTGTGTGTTATCCATAGATGCATGGAAATAATAAATATGATTGTATACTATCCATATATATATATATATATATATATATATATATATATATATATATATATATATATATATGCATTTCTTTACAATAGTTTCATTTAGAGTACATTTTAAAAAGCTGTGAAAAAAGTGAGCGCCTTCTTGGACTAATGTATTTAGTTTTACACAATACACCCATCAAATATATGTTAAAATCTGTTAGCTGCAAAAACCTAAGCATTCTAAGGGAAAGCTTTAGTCTGGGAATTTATTTAAATTCTTTTTTTTTGCATAGGAGTTGTTTGACTGTAATTTGTCTCCCACCAGGAGCCTCCTGCTCAATAATACTTGTGACACCTCGCTTGCGCGCAGAGAGAGAATGCTGCTGATACTCAGATTGATTTTCAAATACACACACTAAAGGGAGGAGAAAACCTTTGAATAGCTGCTGGTTTTGATCCTCCATCACATAGAAATGAGCACACCGTACAACTAACGCGATACACACAGAGAATAGGTCCCTGCCAAAATCCTTTTACGTCCACATCATTTCACTAAAGTCTGGCTTTAAAGCTGCACTTAGCAAAATTATTTTATTGACAATTGATCAAATGAACTGATGTCAAAGGGTCCTAACAGTGAGGAGCCCACAGATAATGATCACCCGACTCTGCAGTTCCCCCTCTTATCTACTGGGCATTTTTGCCTCTTTGAGTTCATTGTTTTGGTTTTCAAGCCCACAAAACTCTGCTCTCATCCAGCAGCAGGAACTTATTTTCAGTAATAAAAACTAGCTGTCAAGCGAACCCATTCTCACTCCAAGCTCGTCAAATACCGCCGATTGGTCTGTGGCCCTAAGCTTCTGTTGAGGACGCATCGAGGCACCCGGCTTTCAACTCAATATCAACCCATTCACATCATAATGACACAGTCAGAGCAACTGACATACTATCAAGAGTGAGAAGGTCCACACAAAGTGGGTGGGAAGGGAGGTTGGATGAGTCCAACAAACTCGGGACTCTCACCCAGGAGACCGCTATCCATGTCCTGTGTGAAACCAAGACAAAGTTGACTTATTAAACCTTACTTTGTTACGTTACTTTCATTCTGAACTAATGCCAGTTACGTAACAAACATATTTATTCATAAAATAAAGCACAAACTTTTCCTAATCATAATTCGAAAAGACCCTATGCACGTTAAGAGTGGAAACTGATACGCCGTCCATGGCACGTCCAAACTGACATAGTCATAGTTTGAAGTATAGAGCCACGGACCAAGCGTAGGTGTTTGATGAGTTGAGTGAGAAACTAAGCTAGTGTACGTAATGAGCTATCTAGTTGCTAAAGAGACAGATATTTATATTGAGGAGTTGGAGACCAAAGCAGAGCTAAAATGAGAGGGGATATTGGACAAGAATATAACTCCATGTCTAATAGTTGCAAAATAATGTCCTTATTTGGTAATACTTGGCCATATCAACTTTATAGAAAGCTGAAGTGAAACCAGAACTTCTCAGTTCTGAAATCAAGTTAGGATGGCACTGCTGCCTCACTGCTAACGCGTTGCTACCGCACTTCTACCTACCTGCTAATGCGCTGCTACAGCACTGCTAATGCGCTGCCACCGCACTGCTAACGCACTGCTAACGCACTGCTGCATTTTCAGCTGTAGTTTTGTTTTGTGAGCGAATAAATTCATTTTCATTTCAAAATCCTTTCAGCCTTTTAGCAAGTGCTGTAGTTAAGCGTATGTGCGTTACAATATGGCAAGTGAACAGCAGAACACGCTTCATGTTCTCCGAAAGACGAATGAAAGAACTTCCACTGAGCTACAGAAGGGTGAGACTAACAGCCCATTGGTGACGTCTGGACTTCAGCTCTCTGTAAGATGATAATATGTAAATTACTTGTTTGCAGCTTTTCTGCTGAGCCCAGGTTGCCCTATAAAAAAATATATAAATATAAAAAATCAATAAATGCAGCTTTAAATGTGTGTAAAATATACAAAATCCAGTTTGTATATGTATTTGTCAACAAAATACTAGAAATTATTAAAAAACTTTCTTTTTTCAGGATGGAAGTGATGGAAGTGAAACCCGTAACATGGACTATAGTCACCTAACTGCTGCAGAGAAGGACCCAGTGAGGGACAGCAGGGCACACTGAGGAGTCACTGATGAGACTTCGAGACACATCTTAGTATCAATGACAGCAAAGCATGAGGGTACTTTCAGCATTAGGGAGACATGACTGGAATTCTGGACACGATAATAATAATAATAATAATAATAATAATAATAATAATAATAATAATAATAATAATAATAATAATATCAGTTTTATAATGAAAGACCCAAGTCTTGCATGTTCTGGTGAACTTGTAATAATTACAGTTTCACAAAGGTCAAAGGTCCAGTTCTCTTTTCAGCCACAAGGTGTCAGTGCTTCCTTATCCTACTGCAGGGCCACACATCTGCTGAATACAGCTCCCCCCAACCCTCAGTCCTGCTGTTTCCACATCTGTACTTGAGCTATGCAGTTACAGTCACAGTCGAGTCATTGGGTGCGTTCTTAAATACAACCTGCACGATGGCCGGTCATGTGACCAGGCAGGGCCAGTGAGGATGGAGCAAGTTGTGGGGAAACAAAAAGGATAGAATAGCCTCACTTTGAGTTGTGGGTAGCGTCGTGTGTGTTGTTTTCAGTAAACAGATCTTTTACCTAAATAAGAATATAACAATACCAAGGCACTTAAGGTATTAAAAGTTAAATTGCTGTAGAATGAAAATTATTTTGCTGTTTTAGGTGCAACTTTATATACTGTCGGCAGTTCAAACTAGCAGTACAAAAGCTTAAATCTTTAAAATACAATTACTATGTCCATAAACTGTTAGGGCACTAAGAGTATTCCACTGCTTTTTATTTCAAATGTACTTCTCATAAATTAACTGACTGCAGCGGTCGCTGCACTAGAATTATAATCAAAGAAAACTTGATTATTTGAAAAAATGTGTAGGTAATTCTTAAATACCTTGATGAGGAGATTACATTACATTACAGTCATTTTGCAGACGCTTTTATCCTGAGATAATTGCACGGAAAAACAAATAATAACACTTTTTTCTTTTGTTTTATAGGTAACTAGTGTTCCAATGTTTAGCGTACAGACATGTACTCTTGGCAAAAATTGAGAGTAAGCATATTTTCCAAAATGTCAAACTATTCCTTTAACTTCATTACTTGAGTAAGTGTGCTTAATTACATTCCAACTCTGCTTATTTTTAAATGGGGCTAAATACAACATTCAGAGCATATCTGTGATTGAGAGTCTGAGCTGGGATTTCCTCTACACGGGTCTCAACATGGAGATGGCTTAGCTGGGCTGCTAGGAGCTAACAGTGCTAACAGGGGTTACTGTGCTAACAGTGCTGATAACGGCAACAGTGCTATTGAAATAATAGTGTTAAGCTGGGGGGAACCAAAGTGGGCGAGTGCTACGCTAGCGAAGCCATCCTGCTAGCGCAAATGTTTTCCACTACTATGACTATCTACATAGCTAATAGTAGTTTGATGCTATTTTAAAGCTCTGGATGTTGGATAGAGATCCTTTAAAGGTTCTCTTATAGATTGACTTGTTTATTTAAAACAGAAAACAGAAATACAGCGAGGGGATGAGGATTTGCACCAATACACTATTACCGTTGCTCCGCCCTCCTTGGCATGTATCACAGAACGCACCTTTGAATGAGCTCCAGTCTCGACCAGATTGTCTGCCCAATGCTCGGCTGGAGGGTCGGATAGGAAGAGGATGAAACTCTTCCCCACATTTGTTCCAGCTCTTTGCAGGTCAGTTCAGCGGTCAGTGCAGTTCTAGTAATGCAAAGGATAAACACCATGCAAAAAAATAACATACAGTACTCACACACACGCACACACACACACAAGGCAACAAGGATAACATTAAAATATAAAAAAACAAAAACAATCTGACATCAGGCAGTAACAGTCTCCATAAGCATATAGGTAGGAGGGAGGGGGGGCGTATTGTTAGCTGCCCTGTACGTTTATGCGCATGTTCGTGTTCAGAAACCTTGAAAGTGTGGAGGGTCCACGGTATGATGGGTGTCAGAGCAAAGTGTCCACCGTCAGCTCTGCAACAAGAAAAACAGTCCGGAGCTTCTGGCCACAAACGAGAGGTGTTCAACATCCTTAAAAAAGGCTGCCGTCGTCAAAGGAAACAAAGATTGGCCCGTCAAATCTTATCTAGGTAGCGGAGTGAATAAGAATATACAGAACTTAAGAGCTGTAAAAAGACTACCTCTTTTCTTACTTTCCCAAATCTAGATAAAGAGAGGTCTAAATATAGAAACCCTACAATAAGAAGTTTAAGTGAAAATTGCGCATTTATCATTTCCCTGCAATTGCATCAGCTAAAGTGCTGATTTTTTTTCTTCTGTGTACAAACATGTAATCGTGTTTTTTTCTTCAAAGGACAGGGTTAGCTTAAAACTCTTCTTGTGATTATCCGAGTTTAATATCACACTAGAGATGACAGTAAAGGGCTCTTCCTCCTGTGTATCGTTTCGTCCGATCACCTCTATATGTAACAATATTTACAATGACATCAACTATCATCTATCAAACTAAGCAAATACGTGAGGAAAAAAAAAATCGTATAGATAAAAAGGTGCTATATAATGTACATATATAAACACAGCTGCGATTCTTCCTGGTGAGGAACGGTGGGTTTGTAAGTGCCATGGCTCTGAGTCTGTGATGCCTTCACATCTATCTTACATTATATTCACCAGCCTGACGAGGCAGAACTTCTTGTTAGATTGTTTTGGTTCCTATGTCTGCTTTGCCTTCATGTTAAAGTCTTTTCGAAAGCCTTCGGGAAAGAGTTCAAAGGTGAGGGAGGGCTGACAGTTGGAATGATGTAATGCACAGAGAGAGGTCCGACCGGGATGCCGGGAGCCGGGGGGGGCACGGTGAAGTCTGCTGAGGTTGATGGAAGGCTTGAGGAGGAGCTGACTCCCATGCTGGTTCAGGAGTGACGGGGAGCCTCAGTAACGATGGGTCTGGTGGGAGTACTGGGAGCTCTGCTGGGATGAGGACGAGTATCCCATGGTGCCCTGGGGCTGAGTGGAACCTTGGACGCTGCTTTGGTAACCGAGGCGAGAGCCAGAGTGCTGACGGTAAGACAGGGGGGAGAAAACACAAGAGTGAGCATCTGAAACGATGCAACTATATGCTACATGTATGCTAAATGCTACATTTGGTTATGTTAGCGTCTATTGTTGTTCCAGCTCATTTTAGATTAAACCATCCCCAGTGCTTTCATGCGACACTAAAGGAAATAAAAAACAGTGCACTAACTATGAGTCTACATTATTTTAACCTTGACCCAGACTTTACAGATTTGAAATGACTGTTCAGGATAGCCGTAACCTTTTCAATTAGCCTTTGATATGCCTATGCTAATCACTAGCGCTAAACGTGAGGAATAACCTCTAATGCTAATTGCTATTTCAAATTGCTAGTGCAAATTGCTGGAATTTATAGCTAGTGCTAATCGCGAGGACTAATCTCTAATGCTTATGCAAATTGATAGTGCTATTTGTTATTGCTATGGGACAGTTATAGTGACATATACATAATACAGTATAAAGCCTTATAAATATTTGTGAATTTAATTTCAGATGCAAGGCTGGGATATGTATATGCTAGCGTATAGCATTAGGGATCAGTATAAGTTATTAGCGCTAGCGATTAGCATAAGCTTACAACAGGCTAATTGGAAGGATAATGGCTATCGTAAATAGTCATTCAATATCAGTAAAGTCTGGTTAAATGTTAAAGGAACCTAGACCAGGCCCAATAGCTTTTTATTTTTGAAAAAAAAAAGGTTCATAATGTGACCATCTACATTGTTTTGTGTATTTGAAACCGTGTAAAATATCTGAATGCAGTAGAAGACAGGCAGCACGTTAGAAGAACACAGCCTTCGAGGGGTGTAAACCATAGACTGTATATAAGAAGTGGACGTAGTCATCGTGACGTCATGTGGACTGCCGTTTTCGGCTATTTTGCTGACGGCATCTTGAATAACGGTCGTTGCCACGTTGTTTTTCTCGCAACCAATGAACGAGTGTTACCATATTTGTATCAGGAAAAAAAGGCAGATTTTATGGAAGTCTATGAGAAAATGACTCTACTTCTCACTTGATTTACTCCCTCAGTAAACTAAAGATGAGTTTGTGGTCTCAATCTCTAGGTTCAAATCTTCTTCAAAACAGCATAATGTTCATTTAGTAAATGTTGGTGCATTTAGAGTCAAATAGACCATAAAGCGAAGTACACTTTAGGGCGGGCTTACTGTGATTGACAGGTCACTGCCGCTACCAGAGACGTTAACGGCGTCTCTACGTCACTCCTCCGCATTCCAAATATGGTGACTTCCGTTCATTGGTTGCAAGAAAAACAACAGGGTGACAGCGAGTCCACAAACCAATGGTTGACTTCACAATGACTACGTCCACCTTGAGTAACTTATAATCACATTCTACTGGAACACAAAAGTGATTATAATGCATTATAAAGAGATTATAATATATTACAACTATGGGAATTATACTACACTATGGTCCTTGCAAGAAATTGTCAGAGATTGACCAGCAATTATGAAGCTACCCGACCTTATCAGTCTTTATAAATTGCCTTAAAATGTGTTGTGATTATTGTTATAAAGCATTACGAAGTGTGCTTATAACTGAAATGATATAGTGCCAAAGCAGATTTTAATGCATTACCGACATGGGAATAATGGAGCGTTATCAAACTTTTTTACCAGCAAAGAGAAAAAAGCAACTAATGGACATCTGAAATCAGTTGAGTCACAGGAGGACAGGAAGCTGGGACCTCAGCTGAACTCATTACATGTCTACACTACCCAGCCCTGGTCACATGTGCATCGCTGCATCTATTCAGGAGAATGATTGGAGAGTGATGCGTGGTTGGGGGGGTAGCCTGTGGTACAGAGATCAATGAGTTGGAAAAAGTAGGACGCTGACAGTGACGGCGCAGTCAGACAGCTAACAAACCTCCTGGTGTGTCGGCAGCCCGCTCCCCCCGTTTATTTATATGTGTGCTGAGGCCCGAGCAGCTGTCTCACATGAAGCCTCAGCCACTGCTATATTTACACCTCTATCTGTGAGATACTTAAGAGTACTCATGGTAGCGACCTCATGTGGCCTCACCAACGCAGCACACTTATAGAGACGGGCAGGAGAGGTTACTACAGTCACCTCTATCCCACAATGCTCTGTGCAGTTACACTCATTGACACATGCTCTCTCTCCCTGTCGCTGCCCTCATTTCATCACCCTCTCTCTCTCACTTAGAAATCTCCTGTGACGGGAGCCAAAGATAGAACGGAGTTGGAAACAGAAGCTAGCGGCTGGGCAAACACAGTGATTCGCTATCAGCTGTCAGCAGGACAGTGTGGAATGTACCCTCCTTATCAGATAGCTGTTGTTGTTTGGTGTATATGTGTCTATGTCTTGCTCACAGCTGCCAAACACAAACACACACACACACACACACTTTAGATTACACCGCTGACATTCCTTAACATCTGTAAACATCCTGAAGAAATCTTAAACATCTTTAACATTGACAGTTGACAGACACAGCCACGTGAGAGAACATTTAGTATCTATTACCTCACTAAGCTATAGTTTCATTATCCTTCAATTGGTCATTGAATTTCTGATTAATTGAATATGTTTAGTCTTTAATTTGTCAGAAAATGCCACTTTGCCTGTTTTGAAGCCTCGAGGTTTGCATTCTGGCTGTCTCCGTCTAACATTTTTTTTGCAATAAGAAGTGACAGGAGAATTCTGGAGCTAGAACAAAGCTGTGTTAGCAACCTGTCTTTTACAAGGTAGCCGCGCCCTAAATCATACCCAGCTTTATGGTCTATTTTACTCAAAATAGGACCAATTTCTGCCGTAAAGGGCAAAAAGGGTAGCAACCTCAGTATCAATGGTGGAAAATTGGTTGCAAAGGTTCTATCATCTCACAATGTAAACCATCATATTGCCCAATCCTAGATATTTTCCTATTCGTTCCTACTGAAAAGATAAATAAAAAAAAAATTAATAATATGGGACTATTTTCAGGGTCGGATTAATACACATTTAGTAATGTATGAACATGTCACCCAGTCCAACAGCGTGGCTCATTGACGTGTTTTGAATTGGTAATTGACAAGAAGATAAATATATCTTATCAGCAGCCAATGACTTCCTTCAGGAGAATAAATACCACTAACCTGGTACTCTGACTGTAGCACCCCAGTGCCTGAGGAGGCCCCAGAGGGCCCGATCCGAGGTTTCTTGTTGGGGGGGCCCTGATCTTGGCCGTGTTGTAGACCCACGCCGGTGGCGGCCCCCGTTGCTCCGCTGGTGCCGTTGGTTTGGGCCAGGTTCTGCTGGGATGGGGCCTGCTGGGTTGCAGTTTGCTGCTGGTTCTGGGCCTGAGTCTGACCCGTCGTCTGCTGGTGCTGCTGGGTCTGGTTCTGGGAACGGAAACAAAGAGGAAACAATAAAAAGCGTAGCGAAATTGATTAAGAGTCTGGCTGTAGGGAGTGGGTGAGAGGAAAATAATTAGAAAATCAAAAGAAATGAAGCGTGTGTGAAATCAGTTTATTTCTTCAATTGTTATAGTCTGTTTGCTCCAGTTTTATCTGTCAGCTTCTCTTTTCTGCTTTGCCACTGAGATGACAGCAATGCAATCAAACTTATTATTAACTTAACATCACTATCTAACTATGAAGTAAGGAATCTTTGTTAGGCTGTCTGTGTCCTTTGCATATCTCGATAGCCACTCATCTGTTTTACTTTACACTTGGTGGGGGTTTATCTGGGGACCTAAGGAAGTACAGTGTTGAATTTGGTGCAATTTGGACATGCGACACCTTCAATATTGAAATAAATTTGAATAAACAAGCAAGTATAGCATGCTAACGCTACATTAATTCCGGATAATGTGATGAACAACATAGCTGGGAACAGTGGCACTCTGCCATTGCATACTAATGTATAAGTTTACCGCATAATAGTAACATAATCACGATGAAGAAAAACTTCTGAAAACAAGTAATGACTTTCCAATTGTGTGTATATAAAAAAAGTAATGGTTCCCATCATCTGTTTATGTGTGTGTTGGGGATAGTCATGGAGGCCTACCATCTATTACAAAAAATGTTTTCATGTTCTCAGAAGAAGCCAGCTGATGGGGTCATGCTGCAGAATGTGTTGCCTAGAGATGTTTTTTTAGGAATCTGCCCTTCAAGCTTTCCATGTGATTGAACCATAAGTGGACAATAGACTCTCGCTCTGACTGCCTAAAATGCTATTTAATTTATTTGTCCTGAAATAGTAAACCCTTTCTACTAGCATGGTTTTTATTGGAAAATGTACTAACTGTCCAAAATAAGATTGTAGATTTTGGATTATGATAAAAGAACCTATTTATGAGTAGGACGTTTTAAATAACTGGAGGGATAATGCTGATGTTCTGGAGTGGGGTTGTATGAGGTACTCATTCATAGTCAGTGTATTAGCTTCAGTAGATGATGGTACGCCCCTACTTTGGGGAAAAAGACCGGAGTACCAACACGGGAGCAAAGCAAGGTTCTGCTTTAGACGGGGGCAGCAGCAAAACATATTTTAAACACCTAAGAGAAAGGTCCACCTAAAATATGTAATATCAGTTTAAGTGTACGCTATATTTTGAATATTTTCACCAGTTTACCTTTCCATGAGACAGAGCTTTCGAACAGGTAACTGTAGCCGTTGTATCCATCCATGCTCTCATAAACCAGACTCCATTGAAAAAAACTGGAATTTTACCTTGTAGAACAATGTAGTTGCTGGGGGACTGCTGCCTTAATCGGTAAGTTTGTTTGTGTTATTGTGTGACCAAACTAACCAAAGTCACACATCAACACACTCCTGTGTTCCAAACTGTCATATAGTATATTTAATTCACTGACTTTGTATATATACCTCACACAACCCCACTTAAATACAACCGATTTATCCCTTTTTTACGGATAATAAACATAGCCATAAGTGTTTAGCATCAGGTCATGTGTATAAATGCCTAAAACGCCAGACATCAGACTATTTTTTTCAGGTATACTACAGACTAGCATGGGAACAATATTAGGCATAGAAAACATAATAATAATAATAATGAATTTTATTTGTAATGCACTTTATATTGAGCAAACAATCTCAAAGTGCTACATAAGAAAAAAAAGAAAAGTAAAAGTTAAAATTTAGAGATAGAACGTCTCTCCAAAGGAAACAACTAATGAAAGGCTTTTTTAAAAAGGTAGGTTTTTAGGCATGTCAGTCAGATTCATAGATCTGCTTTGTCTGGCTCTAAAGCTTTTCAATATGTGATGGAAAGTGTGGGACAGCTCACCAATTGAAGTAAGCAACTCATGCATATATATATATATATATATATATATATATATATATATATTTTATATATATATATTTTTGAAATGTGTTGTAGTCTATGAGCATGTGTAATATCCGATTATTATATATAAAGTAACTAAAGCTGTGGTAAACAATCCCCGCTGCACTTTGTTTCTGCATGTTTTTGCTCATCCCTGCCTTTGGCAAAGTCACACAGTGATTTATCACGCTGTAAAAATAGTTTGAAGGACAGGGAGGAGGCTGTTGATTCAACTGAGCAGCATAAACAGTCTTACTGTAACACTGATTTTTATCAAATGTAACATTGAGAACAAAGACAAACATGGTACCACAAGGATCAGTTCTCGCCCACTCGTGTTTAACCTCTATACAAACATTTTACCCGACACTTTTATCCTGCAAATTCATCTATGCCGATGACACCCGACTGTCAACCTGAGCACTAGATTTTTATTCACTAGAGCAGGTGCTCACTGACGACCTCTAAACTGGATCAATACTAGCAAAACCCTTTGCCTTAAAACCAAGCTCAGCAAAAACGGACTCCAGTGCATTCCACCTCCAAAACGTAAAATCTGAGGTTATGATGGAATTTTTGCCCATGGATGCCAAAAATAACCTGGCTACCCAGCTTTACTATTTTTCTACAGCAATTATGGGTTCATTTGAAAATGGTCCAACCATCAGAATCAAATGTACTCTTTGGCTGTATCATAACAACAACAATCTGCAGTGTGTGTCCTGAGTATGAAAGCTGCTTGGAAGTAATGACATGAAATTGGCACAGTGGACACGTGACAATGTGTTTTTCACATGACTTGTTTTCGGCAGCACTGGATAATTACCTTTTCTGTTTTCTCCTCGGGCTCGTCTTCGTTCAGGAACTCTCGTTTTGGGTAGGGGATCTGACACCCGGCAAACACACTAGAGACAATCGCAGAGGATGTTAATGTTACCACTTTGATTCCACCATACCGACAAAAAAACACAGGAAAAAAAGAGGGAGGTTGGTTAAAAGATTAAGAGCAAATTCCTCAAACTTATACTTTGGCCGAATCAAGGCAAAGGCTCTTATAAAAGTTTATTAAGGCTCACTCAGTGGTTGGTAACGGGTCCTCCAGGAAGTACGGGTCCTGCAGCGCCTGCTCTGATGTGATTCTTTTGGTGGGGTCCATGGTGAGGAGCTTTTGGAGCTGAAAGCAGAAAAGAATAACACAGTGTTAGGAGGTAGTTAAGCGTCTGCAGAACTTTTAAATTAACACTGTCGTCAGAAAGTAACATGTTCCGCATTGTTTTGGCTCAAATCCAAGTGAGTTTAGGGAGTTCACTACTCAAAGTTGGCAGGACAATGGGCCTTTCATGCGAGAACACATTGTATGTGCACTGCTAAAGCAAACTCCATACATACTACTGTTTGTCACAGTGTTTGGACCGAACAGTCATTTCTCACATCCTTAACAAAACAAGCTTTATAAAAAAAGAATGTGTTAATTGATTGAGGGCCCTGTTCCACTTGTGGAAAATGTGTTGGTCTCTTTGGAGTTGAAGCTGCACCTGGCAATGTTGCACAACTAGTGACTTGAAATGTCAATTTCATAAGGACAAACCTTAACATAATTCCTTGGTACTGAATGTTAAGGTTTGTCCTTAAACTGCAAAAAGTTAACCAATCGGTCGACCCCTTCAAATCAGGCATTGCGCCGAAAACATCAATCTTCCCATTCATTTCAATGCGGGTAGAGCATTATAACTGCGGCGGGTGGGGAACACAGAAAATGCCCCCCACCCCAAAAAAACGTTAAGGTTGAAACAGAATCAACTTTGGGAGAAACGCAGCCCGGCTACACTTTGCGGTGGCCACTCAAGGACCTGGTGATCAATGGTAGATTCCAATCAACTGGGTCAATCAGATGAGTGTCACTCAAGTTGGCCATTTAAAGTTCCAGTGAAACAGAAGTTAGAGTGTCTTTAGCTTGAAGTATTCCCCAGTGAAACAGAATATTTCAGCGGTGTACATTTACAAAGGGGATTTAAATCAAATCCTTCACATCGTTGCCCGAAACGAAGATGTAAAGGACTTTTGTTCCACACACAGGTCGTTTAATTAATGGAAGGATGTCATGATATTATTGGTTGAAATTGGTTGGTACTAGCTTACCTAAGCACAGGCCGTATTTTGTTTCACAGGAAGAAAAGACAATATAAATATAAAAATACAAAGAAATAGTTTTTTTTGGCATGTACTGTTGAATAAGTTCACAATATGAAAGGGGTTGTGATCTAAAGAGGTTAAAAGGGCATTTTTTCACAAGGTTTCTAGATGTATATTTACCCTGTTAAATATGACTCATGGTTGGCAATCATAACCCAGTACAACACAATATGCAAAGTTCCAAAGGAGAAAACAAGATTTCATAATGTTGGAACGGACTCAGATTATTCAGGTTTGTGCAGGTGATCTTGCAGGTGTACTTACCAACAGAAAAACTTTGCTGTCTGGTTTGACTTTATGCTTCTCCATGTATTTGATTAAGCTGCTGTTTGCATACCTGTTAATTGAGAAAATCCAACAGAACATAAAAAAAAAAAAAAAAAAGCAGTTTGACTATATTTAAAGTTTTTGTTTTAAATGTTCTATGAGTTTGAATATCACAGCATCCGCTCACGTTGTCCTCCTGAAGTCTTTCTGCAGTGTTGGGTACTCTGGCATCTTCCGAATGTCTTCCCAGTCTTTATCTGTGAAAAACAAAGACACACACAACCAAGCTAATAGCTCCAATAAATTAATATAAGACTTTTTTTTGTTTTGGAATTAAAGATCTCAGTAAGCAGTTACTGCACTTTTTTCATATACAGTGTGTGAAACGGAAGCTTTCACAGAACTATGCTTGTGTTAAGACCCTGTGCTTGATTTGATGGTGCTGAGAGACAGCTAATGATGTCTGAATCTAAACTGTGAGGAACCTTGTCACTCGGCCCTGACTGGTTACAGTGTAGAGGTCACATGCAGCTCCAAAAGTCTTGAAAAAGTATTTTCTGGTATTACTCTTCATTGTATAATAACAGCATAATCACCATATGATGTCAGTAACGTAAAATTAAAGATACACTCGATGATTTTGTTTTACAAACATTTGATTTTTTTTACATGTTTATTGCTTTATATTTTGAAGGTCAACTCTATGTGCAGTCTTTTTTTTTGTTTTATTAAAATGGAAACGCTCACTCAGTCTTGAGAAAAAAGCAGGGACACAGGTCACCAAAGTAAGCTAATCAATAAGGTAATGAACAATGTGAATGAGAGCACTAGCTGAGTCAACGCTAGGTGGGCTAAGTTTGGAAATAACTGAAAGGGTCATTTTTGATTTATTAAAGTGGGTTTGCATGTATACTCCCGTGCTCTGTGAGGGGAAATTATTGTTTTTGTCAATGGAGTCTTGTTGCTTTGAAAACACAAATTTTGCCACCAAAAAAGGGCCCACCTATAAATATCAATATCAGTTTAAAACACTACATTTTTAATATTTTCATCGCTTTACCCTGCCGTCAGACAGCTCTGAAGTTGTCTTCAAACCCACCAGACTCCATTGAGAAAAACAGTAATTTTACCTCGCAGAACACCAGAGTTTCTGTGTCTATAGCTGCATCGATCTGTTGTTTGTGTTATTGTGTGACTTATGGGTCATTTAAATAAATAAATAAAGGACCCGCCCTTTAAAGCTACATTGTGGAGTTTTAGAGCTAATAGAGCAATGTTTGCAACTGCTTTTCAAGTGTTTTCAAGTGAGGAAGTGTACACAACATGTTTGCTAGACCCCTGGGATCCACACAAATTTACAAACACAGAATCTAACCATAACTTACAAGACTCTCCGTAGGGCATCTTTAAGTAAACACTCAACAGAATTGTAAGTGTTTGTCTTTAACGCACATTTATGCAGAAGTTGTAAACCATATCCCCTTAGTACAAAATAAAATGACATTGATGTGAAAACCAGTGCGATGCCGGTGGTTGACACTGGTCCTGTGCGTGGTTGTGGTTGTGTGTAGTGTGTGCAGACCTGCGGGGAATCCCATAACGCTGAATATCCGGTCCAGCTGGTCGTGATGGAAAGGATTACTGGTTTTGATGTCTTCCTGGCGACAGTGAAAGATGGGCTCGGACGTTAGCAGCTCCGCAAAGATGCAGCCAATTGCCCAAATATCTGGCACACACAAACACACACACACACACACACACACACACACACACACACACACACACACACACACACACACACACACACACACACACACACACACACACACACACACACAAAGACGCCACATAGTCTGAGTGATCTTGAGGTACAGGTTCATATTAAAGATTTTTTATCATTTTATTACCTGCATGCAAGAGTTAGGAGCCGTTTTGACCCAAATGATTGCTGATCTTAATTAAATTAATTGAGAGAGAAAAAAAGTGAGAAAAATATGTCTGGGAATTAGGTTTTTGATATAAAATGATACACTTGGACGTAAATTATTCAAATTGTACTATGAAAGTTCAGGAACATTTAATGGAGGAACTGCCGCCCATTTTTCAAAAATCCTTTATGTTATTCCTTTGGTCTAAGACATTAGTAACAACATCCCCCCAAATCCAAAAACTAGAGTGCTAAAGCTAAAACTCAAATGTGTAATGTCATCAAGTATGAAATGTGAAACTGCTACAAAGACAATGAATTGAGAAATATTTCTGTATAAGTCGTTCCCAAAGACTGGGTTCTGGACCCACAGGTGGGTTGCAGGAACATTCTTATTAGGGTCGCCAAATAAATTTACAGAATTTCTGCCATAGTCTTTCATTTAACATTTACACCTGCAGTACACTATTGGGCCACAAGAGGGAGCCTGAATTTTTGTATGGTTCTGATTACTCTACTTAACATAATATTGTCTCCTGTATTAAGTATTAAAAATGTCTATATGTTTTCATTAACTTATGCATAAAACAAAGTTGTAATTTCTCAAATGCAATTCTCTCTAAAATGGTTGATTTATTCAAGATAATATAACGGGATGCGGAAATGGCAGTAAAGATTGTCGTTCAGTTAGCACAAGTTTGCTCTTCTCACGAATTATACATTAGAACTGGTGGAAATTGGGTCGGTTTGTAATTTTTGAAATAGTGGGTACCCCTGAAAAATGTTTAGGAAACAATGGTTAAGATGATACTGAGAGCAGCCAGCAAAATGTTCTGACTGAGAAGACTACAATAGATAAAGCTCATTTGTTTATTAAACAAAAAGACAAAATCAGTCTCCCAATCATTGTCTATGTAGAAGCTGTAGACTTTACACTTGTTGACCTCTACAAGTGTAAGAATTACTTCTCTGGTTTCTGGTTTTGAGAGAGAGTAGCTCATATTCACAGATATGGATTGAGCGTTCCACTGCCATGGAGATAACACATTGGCACTCTTCATTGGGAAATAGGCTTGTCTGCTTTTTGGCGGAGAGTAATATGAGAAAATCAATACCACTCTCATATCTGAAAGTCGTATTGATCTTCTCATCTTACTCTAGAAAGTAAAGAAGTGTATTTTTTTTTTGTTTATTTTATTATTTTATTTTTATATCTGACCGTCTCTCTGTCTCTTTCACACCTCAAACACATTTAGATAATCACAAACAGACACCCGCGCAGTGTTGTCTCGTGTTCCAGGAATGACAAATATAGACACGTAGACACACCTGCTATGGAGACCATAGATCACATGGGGCTTGCCACAGAGGAATGTGTGTTCCTATTGACACTGTGAGACCTTGAGGGACACGTGCTACAACACTCATTGTGCTGCGGAGACGGCAACTTCTTACATTCAAACAATCAGGGATCAAAGTCTTGAGTTGGTACAGAGAGTTGTATGTTCACCTCTGTTTTCATACATGCACATGTAGGGTTTGTCATGCACATGTGAGCCTGGACTCACCGATAGCTTTGGTGTAGTGCCGGGCCCCCAGCAGCAGCTCGGGGGCCCTGTACCAGAACGTCACCACCACGGGGTCGAGGTCCGCCAGCGGCTTGAGGGGAGAGTTGAAGAGTCTGGCGAAACCCATGTCAGCTGCGGGGAGAAGTGTGGAGAAGACGGAGGACGTTATTGAACAAAGATATGGTGGGGGATCCCCTGTCAGGGGATTGCCGGCTCCTGGGGTACCCGAGGGCGAGGGCCCCGGAGCCCAGATACTAACCTACTAATACTGAATCATTCAAGAAATCACAAACACCATAAAACACATAAAAACACTTACAACAGTTAAAACTGACAGCAAGAAAACTAGCTTAAATTAACAGCGTTATTTTTTTTTATCTTTTCCCTTGATCTGTTCTGTCTGTCATTCCCCGAATTCTCCTCTCCCTCTCTCTCTCTTCAATCTAAGAGCATTTTTTAAGCAATAAGACATTTGATTAATAGCTTTTATTCTTTGATCTTAAATTTGATTCCTTCACTTGTAGCAGTTTGATAAATACAGGCCTTGTTTTAAGGAATGTGAATTTCTCTGCCAGGAAGTAACAGCTCAAAACTCACAGCTGAACTGAAGTAAGAGAGAGTCATCCAGGGAAAAGCTTGATTTTTTCTTATTAAAGTAAAAATAATAAAGCCAGTATTCCAGTAATAACAAATCTAATAGTGCAGCAGCTAAAATATGTAAAACAGAGCTAAAATGAAATACGGTGTGAGCCTGTAATAGCACTGAAACAATAACTTAGTACTACCACAGTGTGCCGGGGTTTATAAATAGACACCCGGCACTGAAGCGTTACCCTTCAACAGTCCCCTGGCCAGCCGGCTTACGTAACAGCACTGATCTGAGCTCCCCGTCTCCCTCTGAGCCAGTAGGTTAAACACTGCAGCCACAGGGACGCCCAAACAGGTCTACAGCCTCATTGATCCACTGTCACCACAGCGATTGGTGGTGCCTCTAATTTGCACAATTTAACAAGTCTGAATCGGAAATGCTCCTTACCGATTTTAACTCTTCCTCGCTCGGGACCTTCCCCCATCACCAGGATGTTCGCTGGTTTCTGCAGAAGAAGAGAGAAGTATTAGATACTGGTGAATAATACAAAAAGCTTGGTGATCACTTTCATTTACATGTGTTATACTTCTGCTAGGATGCACACAATGTTATCTTGGATTCTCTTTTCTAAATGCAGAGAGTGGCAGGTGCACAGTGGGCCCGAATTGGCTTCCCCTGTTGGTTACTAAAGTAAACAAGAGCACGTCAGTTAGCCATTTTGTGAAAGTGCACTTTAAACTCCGGTGGAATCCTGTGGCAGCCCACGCAAGTACACATAGGAGTTTGTGACAAAAGTATGCATGTGGGAGTTTCAAAAAGGACTGAAGAAACACATACAGTACATACAGTCCCATGTGTTCTATTTGAGGAGTTTATTGGAAAGTTTAACGGTCCAATGTCTATCTGGCCACCTGCTCCAAACAAATAGGGGGGGTTGAATGCTAGTTGCTGCAGCTAACTGAAGGTCCATGTCCCAGAGTCGCCGCCCACTCTCCTCGAAGCGAAGTAGTTTTTCTGGAGGCGGTGAGGACGTATCGCAAAATACAAGTCGTTTTCACGTTTCTGACACTTTGGATTTAATTGGGAATGCACCGATACTGATATCCGATATTGGGGCTGATTATCACTGAAGTAGCTGGATCTGGTGTCTGCAACAATGGGGCCGATCAATTCAATAGAGTCCTATGATAATAAACTATTGACATTATTTACTGGGATTTCAATTCATGTTTAAGTTTTGACAAATTTGTTGCTGCATTGAAAAAAAAAGTGTAAACGTTTGTTGTAATTCTTTATAATTTTAACTTTTTTTTTTTTTAATCCAAATTACTGGTGTACGCTAATCTAACCATCTTCGTATGAATTTGTTGCGTTTTGTTTGACAAAGTCAGGAAAGAAATGCTTGCATCAAGCCTGATGTTGCCTATACATAAGAGAATGATCGGAGTCCTTTCCACTGTACGTTCAACATTATAGACAAGACCTCTGGGCGGCTCTGTGTTTGCCCATTAACAATGTTTGTGTCTACTTGACTTATGTTAATTCCAATAAAACATTTGTTTTGGCTCCAGGGGAAATATCTGCATTTATTACTTTGCTTCAATGCGTACCCCAGCTAGTTGCTTACTTAGTTTGTCTAAGGTAGGGTGTTGAGCTGGCGGCATAATTTGAGTTTCCAGAGCTTTTTGGCTGAAAACACAATAATTTCATCTATTGCCACAATAAAAGAAGATAAAAAGAAATAACGAATGAGTGCCGCTTTAACGCCACAGGTTTCCATCCAGAGAATATTTGTGTTTTGGTTTGGTAAAGAAATGAGCACCAATTAGACTTCCTACATATAATTATGGGTTACAAGTACTGTGTGTGTTATCCACTGAATGGGCATCAAACAAACAGGCACACTGCAGCATATTGATCAGAGGGAAATGTTTTACAGTCTTGTGCGTTCTGGTGCGGTGTCTGCTTGTTGTCAAACGGCCGGTCAGCCGTGTGAACACTCTGGCTCGGTGAACTTCACATCAGCCTGGCAAAAAAACCGTAACATTGCCATGGAAACCGCACCACTAATGAGGTCTATTATTCATGTCCGCGACACGATACGCTGCGATCGGCAAACACAAAGCCAGACGTCTGTTAAGAGGCCTGAGGAGTTCAGGCTCACCAGCTCCTCTTTCATATTCTAAACAGGCCTAACTGAATTAAAACGCCATGTTGGCTGTTTGAAAAGAGCACACGGCATTACAGCCGAGGGAAGGCAGCAAAAATATATATTACTGTTGTTATTGCTGCTTTTTACTCGGAAATATGTACCAAATTGTGTTTCACGCCCCCAAAATTGAGACTTCCTTATGAATTCATCTGGCGAAAAATCAATCATTTACAGTTGGTTGGTTTCATAAATGGATCAGGAGTCAGGGGAAAATAAACTCCATTCCCCCCCGAGGACTGCTAAACTTATTCCTAAGAGACGTGGCCCGCTTTTACAAAACCATCTACATTTTTTGGCCCACAAACTGGGCCAGTTCAGGAGCCAGAGGCGCCCTTACACAGCAGTTTGGGCAAGTTGATGAACGGGCTGACAGGTCCATTAACAACCGCTGGTCCACTTTGAGTGTCACAATGAACCCCTGTGTGCTATTCAGGCAGCGGTGCACTTGAAAAAACTAGCTTTCCATCATGCCGCATCTTTCTTTCTGAACCTCGTCTAAAAAGATCACGGCGACATGTGTTGCTGTGGCAAAGCTTTGTCTGCGGTTCTTTCCTAGAGTGCTGCCTGTTTACATCTAACATAAATACATAAAGACAATGACAAAACTGTTTTTATACCTCCACTACCACCTTGGTTGGTTAAGTCGCTCTAGAGCTAAAGCAACAGTCGTCCCTGGTCTTTTTCTTCAGCTCTATTTGTGGTTTGCCTCATAATCAGGTGGCAACCTATGGATCTAAAACGTGAAGTGAAGTACCTTAAACCTGCATTCTCTCTGATCGCCATCAGGGGCGACTTCTCTGGTTGCAAAAAGAAGTCTGATTGTCTAGAAGTTTATGAGAAAATGATTCTCAGATGATTTCTTACCTCATTAAACATTGTTTAATGAGTTTATGGTCTCATCTGTAGTTTGAAGGCTTCTTCAATACAGCATGATGTTCATTTAGTAAATGATGCTCCCATTTAGAGTAAAACAGACCATAAAGACAGGTATGCTTTAGGGCGGGGCTACCTTGTGATTGACGCTACCCTACCAAATTTGTTCACGGCACCTCTACGTCACTCCTCCACCGTCTAAACCTGGTCACATCAGTTCACCGGTTGCAAAAAAGGCAAGATGATGACCGCCAAAATGCCCTACTCAAGGCTTTTAAAACCGCAGTCCACAAACCAATGGGTGACGTCATGTCAACCACGTTCTCTTCTTAAATACAGTCTACTCTTGTTATGGCTACTTTCTTAATGCCCACAGTTCATGCACAGACAGCAAATGGTATGTAGTAGTTTTTTTAAGTTTATGCAAGTATGACTTTGCATGCTTTCACACCGAACCTGCTTGTGACAAATGGGAACAACGGTTTTAGAAATTGGTCGGGTAGTGATCGAGAACAATGCAGACAGTAGGTAATCGCTCGGGCAACTCCTCACCGTTTATGGATGTCCAACATAGCTGCTTGTTTCCGCTAGAAGCGTCTGAAAAAAACTTAATGAAAGGACTTTAATAAATAGTGATAGACCTTAGTAATTTATTTTTTGTATAGTTTTTCCTGTCTAAGGGGGGACATACAGTCAAAAAATAAAGGTTGGTAGACATGATTCTCCCTTGGACATTCTCTCTCCATACAAATAACAAAAAATACAACAATGCTGCAAGGCCAAGAGTATAATACTCATTGTTTAATAGAATCATTGAAGATAGAAACCTGTTTACTGCGTTCTTAACATCCAAAATGTACTGATGCATCATCTAGCAGCAGTGCTGTTGCTATGCGCGTAACACCAGCCCTTATAACGGCAGCGTCATCATCCGTCCTGTGCTTCGGCAGTGGGACTGTGTGGGACCACCAGGAATACAGTATTGTATGTATACAGTACAGTACATATAGTTCAGTCCGGATTTACCGCAACGACTGATCACCTTCAGAAATGCCCCCCCCCGGCAGAGATTTGTTGGTACAGTCCGTTGAGCTTTCTGCTTTGGCCTGGAGAGCTGCTAAGTCAGCATCTTGACTCAGCTAGGCATGCAGGGCGGTGGGCTTGGCACACACCAGCTAGAGGCTGTTACATAAGCCCGGTGGGGGTGGGTAGCGGTGGGTAGGGATGGGGGAGAGAAAAGGAGCGGAGGAGCGGCAGAACGAGTGGGGGATGGGGATGCTATGCAGTTGTGCAATGCAAAACACATGCTTGGTACCTGCGGCGCAGAAACGCCGAGCAAGCTGAATACACCAGCGGGAAAAAAACGCTGTTACGTAACAGCAGAAGCAGTGGAGCACGGGAGGATGTGCCGGTAGGGGCAACTCTCCCCCACAGCTCTACAGACAGCAGCAGATTACATTTCTGTCTTCATGCTCCTCCTCCCACATGTATTAACAACATAACTCACGACCAGATGTGTAGCTTTCATGTATGAACTATGAAAACAATACAAGGCCTTGGGGGCATTTTCCATAAAGCAGCAGCGTGCTCACTATGAATTATGATTTGTTATTTCTCTTCCACCCACGGAGAGAGGGCTGAATAAGAGCCAGGCACCTGCACAAAGACGATGATCTGACCGACAACAAGAACCAAAAAGGACCAGTTGTAGAAGGGGAGAATTTAGGGAGCTCTCTGGCCACAATGGCAGGAAGCCCTGGCAATGAGACAGCAAAATAACGGCACCAACTGCAATACATTAGAACAGAGTCAGATAAGAGTCTGACAATGGAGAATTCCATCCGCCTGCAATGAAAATAGTTATAAAGGGGCCGGAAGAATTGGTGCTCAGATAAGATGTGGTGTGACCTTCAGGGAGCAAAACAACCACGCAGCTCCTGTGGGAGAGTTTATGTTGTTGTGAAGGAGAGGGGGCTTCCCACTCGTAATTTCTGCTCTGCACAGGAGCACTGAGACGCTGCTTGGCAGCAAAGTTACAGTTGTATTTAATGCTTTGAGGGTAACATAACTTTCTTTTCGTTTTTTTTGTTGTTCTTCTTTTGTTTCAGGATTTGCACAATCCTGAAACAAAAGCCTTGCAAATTGCCCTGTTTTTTATTAGTATGTCATTATCGTTGAAGATAGAAATGTTCCTAACATAATTTACAGTGTCTGCATGCTGTCCATGTTTTCATCTCAGAACTCTAACCATTTCACATTGTGCTTTCAGTTCATGAAAGTGAATTGAAACGTTCTGTTCGCCTAAAAAATGTTTGTTCGGCCTACTTTTGTACTTAACTCCACCCACTTATGTATTTTCTTGTTTCGATAAAAAAAAAAGGATTGCGACGGACAAAAACCAAGATGGCGACGGCCAAAAAACAAGATTGGTGAAGGCTAAAAAACAAGATAGCCACTGCCAAAAACAAGATAGTGACAGCCGGAAACCAAGATGGCTACAGCCGAAAAACAAGATGCCGCTGCACAAAATACAATTCTTGTTCAGCCTTCTGTTGTACTGAGCTCTACCCTATTATGTCACTTGTGGTTCCATAACAAAAATAGGATGGTGACAGACAAAAAACAAGATGGTGACTGACGAAAACCAATACGGCGACAGATAATAACCAAGTTTCCGACGGCCATAAACTGAGATGGCAACGGACGAAATGCCGAACTTTGGCCTTCCCTGTGTAGGGATAGCCAGGCAAACAGCAATATACATATACAGTATGTATTTTCCCCATCAGCTAAGCATATAACCTTTATTTAAATGATCATTAAAGTCATTATTTAAGCAAAACTTTCACTGGTTCCAACTTTTCAAATGTGAGTATTTTCTGGCCCTCGGGTAAACTGAATATCTTGTATCATTTGTTTTAGACCGTAATCTGAGTTACCTAAAGATCATGAGATGACCCATTCGTCTAACGTTGATCACTCATGTTGGATGCTGTATTATATAGATACAGCTGGTCGCACCTCAAAGGTGACCAAATTATGTGCCAAAAGCAAGTAAGTGAACCAAATAACATGCTGCAGCACAACCAATGTAAAAACCTGAGTCTGGAGGGGGAGTGATTTAAGATTAACTTGTGCAACAGGACTACAAAGTGTTTGACCCTGGTCATCTACTGGACTTACTTTCTGAAGTCAGATTCTGGGAATGACTCAATTGACTTAACATGCAAAACTGACTGAATCCCACAAAAGCTGAGAGTCAGCACATTTTCATTCAACACATTGTCATTTCAGCTCGACAATACCCTCCTTGGCGCCGCTGTACAGACAGAGCATTTAATGCCTGCAGAGATCTTTCTGGTAGATCACCAGAAAGAGGCCGAGTGTGAAAGCCTGCTCCCTGATCCCTGCAGCTTTATATAATGTGATGTCCAGCCACCACATGATCACCGAGGATTGCCAGCGATTGCATAATAGTGGACGACCTTATTCAAAGAAGATAGAACCACCAGAGATGGATAAATATCTGAACTGTGTGACTGCTTTCTGACTTCTGAAGTCAGTGTATTCTGAGAAATCAACCGTCGTCTCATCTACATTTCAGACCGTATCATCTCAAGTCTTTCATTCTCTCATGAGAATTATCTGGAAATAACCTCCCTACGGATCATCTGACATCAAAGCACTGACCGCGGTAATCAAATTAAAGTTTTGCCACATAATCGGATGTGTTTGGTTGATTATACTTGCAAGCAGAGGCACAAATGTTCCTCGCTTGGAGTGACAGATGCAGGGAGAGATAAGAGCGAGGGAGCCATACACACACACACAGATGGGCTGTGGGAGTTTTACAGCACACAGTCAGATATGAGAGAATGGAAATTGTTCCAGCTCTGTTTGTTTTTGAATCTCACATGAGATAGATCGGATGGTTCTGCAGCATGGAGGCACACTGGTTCAGTTCTGATCTGGTCCACATTAATATGAAAGACAATTTACCATCTTAAAGGAGAACCCCACTGATTTTACACACACATATCTGTTTTCGGGAGTTGGAAGGTTCTACTGCATATCTGAAAAAAGTAGTTTAGAGCCTTATAGCGTCTCAAGAGGACGCTGACTCAAATTACATCATCCGGACATTCATAAGACTTCACACAGCTGTCCTAGCTCTGGCTACATTAGCCGCAACATCATAACACACCTAAATCATGCTATTAGCAGAACACACCTGAATCATGCTATTAGCCCCTACTAGCTTAACACACCTGAATCATGCTATTAGCCCCTACTAGCTTAACACACCTGAATCATGCTATTAGCCCCTACTAGCTTAACACACCTGAATCATGCTATTAGCTGCTTCTAGCATAACTGACTCAGGCTATAAGCTGCTACAAGCATAGCAGACCTGAATCATGCTACTAACCGCGACTAGCAGAACACACCTGAATCATGCTTTTAGCTGCTAAAAGCACAACACATCTGAGACGTGCTATGAGCCCCTACAAACATAACAAAACTGAATCATGCTATGAGCCGCTACTAGTATAACACACCTTAATCATGCTTTTAGCTGCTACTAATACATCTCTAAACCACACAGTGAGCTGTCAGTTGCATTGTGGTTAACCTCATTGAAAGTGGAGTACTCTTGTATGAATATACTCCATCAAGTCATGGTACTTGTGCACTCAAATCACAGTTGGTCTGTCCTAACAGTGTCTACCCGAGGGAGGACCGGAGGGTTTTGAGCTACGCCTCCATGATAACGCTGTTGGTCGGGACAGCGTTATCAGCTATAACTGATGCATTGGGAGCAGAGCAGAGCGGCGGCCATGAGCTAGCCATAGGGGAACGCTCACATGCGCTAGCCCGGCTATGTCAACAAAGTACAGAGAAGCTCTGATTACACACATACGCATACAAACACATAGAGAGAGTGACCACATTCTCTGCTCAGGTAGACTCTTCTCCAATATATCTTTACATAGCTAATAGTTAATTGCTCCTTTATTAATGCTGTGATTTTAGCTAGCTTAAGTCAATGCAACACTTTTTTTAGTGGCAAAATGCCCATACACTTTATACTGGTTGTATATCCAGCCAATCTGACATCCAAACTGAAATTTGCAGACACACAATGAGAAGCCCTGTGTTCGAGCCCCAGCCTGACTCTCAGCTGCACGGAACAAAATCTCCCTCCAAGCAAAGCACTGTGGGAAAACCGAGGTGGAGAGAATCTCACAGGATCCAGCAGTGTGTTGCAGCCAGGTTAAAGGGTAGACAAGAGTCAGACAACATTCAGAGTTCAGGACGTTCTGCCCTTCGACCATAACAATCAGACTCATAATAATACACCACAGCCAGACTAAACAACACCTGCACTGAAATAACACAGCTCTGCTGGTTGGAATGGCTCAGTGTGACCAGTGGGGCAAAGATTTAGTTTTTCAGCCAATATCACGATGAGAGTATATTCAGTGATTGTGGGCAAATTTATTGATTTCTTTGGCCTTCCGTCACTTTTTTTATTTAATCGTCTGACTTGCACACAGTAGCTACATTAGCATAAGTAGCAGTTTGGAGAAAATAGGAGCTGTTGTGTGTTAAATTCTAATTAATGTTATCATTATGCTTTATTCAATTAAACCACGAGGCAATATAACCACGGCAGAACAAATCCTTGGAATACTTATTAGTACAAGATGAACTTTCCAAAATAAAATGAAGGAAAGAATAAACATCTTTGTGCTAAATTAGCATAACAGTGCACTGCTGTTAGTTGGAAGTTGGCTTTTTTAATTTTGTATAAGTGATGGCTGTGAATTTTGATTGTATGGACCCAGTAGTAGAGGTGAAATGCTGCCCCCTATTTCTTTGAAACATGTGGCCAGATACTACACATAGCACCTTTAAACCAGAAGAAAAGAACGGTTTTAGAGTTTTTGAAGGTTTTTTTTTGTATAGAGACCCAGGTTTTTTTGTTTTTTGAGCGAGTCCTTGCAGTTTGAATTTCAAATTAAATTTAACCTACTTCTAACTTTTAAAACATAAAATGGTTATACAACATAATTTAACCATATCCCTAAAAGCTCCATTATTTTTCAGCTTTCATTTTTGTGGCCCGGTTGTGTCGACGCGCCACATGGCTGCCATAAGACAAACATGGTTTCCGTGATGTTAACGGTGTCCCTTTCGGAAACGACCCTGGGATGGAGTGCAGTGTGTACTGGGGCTGGTGAGTCTGTGAAGGGGAAACTAGAGCACTGAAGCTAATATAGCAGCTCACCAGATCCCTGTGGAGCACCCAGTTGGCATGGAGGTAATGGATGCCATCCAGAATCTGATACAGGAGAGACTTCACCATCCCTCGGGGCAGCTGCATGGGCTTCTTGTTGGCCTTGGAGGCACGATGGAACTTGATGATGTGCTACGAAGGCAGTGAGGCATGTCAGTTCTGACCATGTGGCTACAACATTCAAAAGAAAACAGCCTCTCCACACCTTGGTGGTGCCTGGTAAATTAAGCAAACTGTAATGCTGTGATTTATGATCACTTTAAATCTATTACGACAGAGCAACATGTGACAGAAAATCTGTTTTATTTGGGAAATATTACGATACCGCTGCATGTGGCACAGAGAGACTCACCCATAGGTCATGTTCGGCATAGTCGAAGAGGAGCCAAACCTTTCTGTCGCTGTGGGACAGGAACACCTTTTGCAGGGCGATCACATTCGGGTGTTTCAGTTCGCGTAACAGCTGAAAGACACAACATAAGCGTGTGAATCATTTTGAAAACAAGAAGAGTTATGTGATAACATTTTAATTCAATGCCAGCTATGTGTGTAAGCACAGTATATATGGTATTCATGTATGTAGTTGTTCTGATACCAGTATCAGAAATGCCTCTGATCATATCCTCTATCAGCTCAGGTGATGTCAGCTGTTATCAGCCGGTGCACACTACTGCTTAGGTAATTAACGAAGGTTGCATTAAGATACATAACGATGCGTTCAAGCTCTGATGCTCTGTTGCAGCCACAAATGACAAACAATAAGAAGATCTGTAATAAAGAGTGTTGTGAATGACTCCATTTACTCCATACATATTTCAAAAAAAGTAATTAATATTTCAAACATGTTTCTTAATACTACATCCTTGATGAATACATGAATCTGAAATAAAAAGTGCAGAGAATATGATTCCCAAGGAAAAGAGATCATTGAAAGTCTTTGTTTCAGCCAAACACTTTGAGCCAGAGTTAAATATATGGGATTTTTTCACTTTTTACTTAAAAACAGTGGCCACAAAAAGTGGCAATTCTAACTAATAGCTAATATGTTGTTACTTTGCACTTTTCTGCAAATATTTATTTCAATGCAATTTTTGTTGCTAAAGCCCAGAATGTATTGTTTTTAGTTGTGTGATTTTATCATATTCATGTTTTATCATTTTGGAATATATATATATTTATTCACATTCCAATGTCTGAATATTCTTATTGTTATTATCTTATCTATATATCAGTGGCACTAAATGATCTTGAAATGACAATAATATTTTTACAATATATAAAGAATAACATTTATCTTGACAGGCCTGTCGAGCGTTCAGGGTTTTTATACAGATTAACAGCCTCTACCAACATTTTACCAACAACACAGTACCTAAAAAAACTAGAAATAGAGTCCTGTCAGCTGTTTTTAAAGCTAATAAACCATGCTACACTAAAGAGCTATATACTATGAATTGCTATGCTAAGCGATTGAGAGATTAGTGAAATGAAATGCTACACTGATTTACATTTCCCATCCTCAGCAGCTTACCTACAATGCATGCAATCCAGAGCTTTAAGCTTGAATTGTTAAGTGGTGTTATCATATTTATTGATCATTTTTAAAATGTCAATAAACACCACATGTAAACATATGATACAATATGATTCCTTTTCCTTTTTCGGTGAGTCCCTGGCAGAGAGACGGCTGCAAAACGGACAACATCATTCAATCGTGCTTCTTTCTCTGCCGTTGTAACATGTTTATCGGTTTCACCCACTCCCATTCACACATGTGCCATTCGCTGACCCACCTAAAAACACCATCCATAATCAATCGTGCCCTTTAGACAGGCCTCCGTGTCTGCGGGGTGTTTCGGTCGGGGAGGGCAAACACAACAGAAACGCAGTGAATGCCACCCAGTGAATGAATTATTCACCTTTACAGGCTGTCTCACTGTACTTCACCCTTAGTAGGATGCACCCTTCTCTCTGACTCCCACGTGGTCGATCTTCTGTATGCACTTTGCTTTTTTTGCCTTTCCACATTTAGACACATGTTGGCTAACTCAGGCCCTATATGCTTATTTCCTAGTAACTGAACACTTAAGGAGAACTGAACGTCAAAAAAAATGTGGCAAACAAAAGCCTGGGGATTCTCGTACAGTCAAAGTTACGCTCAAAGAGTAACTAAAACTGTGTAAATAACTTATGGTCATGAAACCAGGTCAGCAGCTTGCAGAGAAAGGCTTCGAATTTCAGCGAATCCGTTGACACAAATCTCTACTCAAACAGGCTGTATCACATACCTACTCTATCACCTTAAGAATCTTTTGAGTGTCTAGAAAAGTAGTGTGTCAAGATTTTTCTGCTTTGGTATGCTGTCTGATGTTAACTTCAGCATAGGGAGGTGTTTATGTTCTCTGCGCTTTGTTTGTTGCGGTGTTCTTTCATAAAATGCCGGAGGGCGTGCAAACAAAGTATTCTGTAACAAAGTCAACGAGTGTTACCAGCCAAACGCAACAAAACAAAATCTCAAATTCATGGACACGCTTTATCACCTTTATACAATCCCTGTGAAAAAGGGTCAGGTATTAATATATCAGGATGAAAAAAAGGTTATAAAGGTTTAATAGCCTGTAAACAATTAATTTCGAGCATTTAAATTGTCCTGGAAAGGAGTTTGGTTATTTTGGCGGCAGAGGATGTGGGCAAAAACTCTGTCAATGTATTTGGGCGGAGAAAACTTGGGTCTGTGACAACCTGTGTCCTTGTTCTGGTCTATTTAAATAAAGATTAAGCATGGCATCTAACTTAAGTCTTTGATATTTGATAACTGCTAAGATATAAAACTATTTGAATAGGGGCAGTGTGAAATGCCAAGTGCAAAAAAACAACAACATAAAGTTGAACCTGTGCACTATATTTCCCATTTTTGTTAAATAGCAAGTGGGACAAACTTAGGGCGATAATGGGGGAATTGTATGCAGGCGATTTGATTTGAGCTCTGGATGGGGAAATAAGGTTTCTGTTTCATCACAACCTTAATCCACAGACTATAATGGGGCATTGTGATAATGAGCCCTGGGCTTAGGGCTTGTATACACTCCGAGCGCTACAGCACCAATTTCAACCATGAGGGCCACACACACACACAGCACTACAAGGGACCCTGAATGCGTGTTTAACCAATATACCCAACTAGTACTCTAGTAGTACTGTAACGGGTTAGCGCCTGTGGCTCAGGAGGCAGAGCGGGTTGTCCTTTAATTGCACCGTTGACCAAAAAGGATTAGCTTTTAAATCAGAATTACCGTTGTATACCTCCGCCAACCATGTCATGTTGCAGTTTACATGTCCTTCCAATGTCATCACTTTATCATGTGCATGAAATTATAATAATTAGCATTTCGACTCTTGAGTTACTGCCAAAAAGTACGTTTCGTGAAGTCACAGCGACCTTTGACCTTTTATTTTGCCAAATCACTTAATCGTCTAATCAGTTCATCCTTGAGAAATAAATAAAATCCCTTAAGGTGTTCCTGAGATATGGCGTTTAGGAGAATGGACCGGACGGACAGACTATCTTATTATCTCTTACATTAAGGAAGTCACTGTCAACTAGTAAGTAAGTAAGTAAAAACGGCATTGTATGTTGTCAACCATCTGGTGATATTCTATATTTTTCATATTTTCAACAAATCCGATTTAAAAGACCCCGACACTGATTGTATGTCTACTAAGTATTGTCTAAAACCCTATATATCTTCTTCCACTGTGCCATAGAGCTCCACTGTTGTCCAGAAACTATTAAAAACACAATCAATGAGCCACGCTGTTGCACTGAGCTGAAACTAACAACTATCTGCTGATCATTTACTCAACTGATCGATAAATAATTCTGTCAATACAATGTCAGAAAACTGTGAAAAAAAAAGGTGATGACCTCAAATGTCCAACAGTTCAAAACAAAAAGATATTCTGTTTAGAATAACGTAAAGAAACTGAAACTGCAGTCTGTTTTGGCCTTTCCCTTGAAAAATGACTGAAACTCTATATGTTATCAAAAGAGTTGCAGATTAATCACCGTTGTCAAACTCCCCTGTCGGTAAAACCTTCTGAGCATGCCAAAAAACATGGGTGTGTCAGATTGTCAGATTGTGAAAAGCTGGGTCATGCATTTATTTGCAGTAAACTAGATTACTGTAACGCACTTCTTTTGTTGGACTGACATAGCAGGTGTTAAATAAACCTTCTCCCTCTTATTGAACAGGGGCGGAACACGTCATTTCTATATTTTAATTTCTTTTAACAACAGTAAAACAAAGAATTGATTTGAAAACACTTCTTGTTGTTTCTAAATCTATGAGCTCCTCCCCATATGGTCAGATCCCGCCTTATAACAACAAATAAAGTTCTTATCACTGTGCCTCAATTAAATTCTAAATCAGCGCATGTTGCCGTTGGTTCTTTATGGTCCTACTCTCTGGAATTCTCTACCGTGTGAACTAAGGTCTGCTGCAACAGTGTCTTCTTTTAATAGCAGACTAAAGACATGCCTTTTTCTAAAGCCTTTAGTTAAAAGTATGTGGTTAACAGGCAAGACTTATTTTAGAAAATCAGTATTTTTACTATTTCCTTTTAATAAAAAGAACAAGGAAAAGAAAATAGCTTTTATTGTATTCCCATTTATATTGTAATGCAGTCTTATCTTAAGTGTTTTTTTTTTCATGAACTATCCTTTAAAGATGCCGCAATTTCATAATACCGCGCTCTTGACAAGCTCACTGCAAGGGAGGTCAAACAACCACCACGTCTTTTATGTTCCACATTTTTCCTCCCTTTAGATTCTTTGCAACGGCAGGGCCGCATATTCACACAATGCTAAAAGTCAGCAGCGTGACAAGGCGCTGAGTGTTTAATCTATAACTCAGCGCTGCACTTTTATTTTTTTTATTTTTACTTCTGCTGATATTCCGTACCATAACAAACGGCCACAACCAAAGTGTCTCAGCTGGGAAACAAAAAAGCTGTGCCTCGTTGCCCATTATGTTCTTCTTTTGACAATAAAAAAGTATTTTATTTGTTTTAATTTCTGTCATTTAAAAAACAACAATATAGGTAATAATAGCCTAACAAGTAAGCATATTTATATAACCCTAAAATAAGGATAAATTATTTAATAAGCAATAATACCACAAATCGCGCCGTCGAGCCAATCATTATCACCGCAGGGGGGAATTATTTTCTTGAAGGTGCAGTGTACCGGATTTGGCAATACCTAGCGGCAAGGTTGCAGATTGCAACCGACTGAAACTTCTCCCACGTGCAAAGTGTGTAGGAGATCTACGGTGGCCGACAAAACGTGAAAGCGCGAAAGGCCCTCTCTAGAGCCAGTGTTTGGTTTGTCCATTCTGGGCTACTGTAGAAACATGGCGCCCGGCTCCGTGAAGAGGACTATGTCCTGTGTCAACATCCACTATGTGGATAAAAACGGCTCAGTCTAAGCCAACGGAAACACAAAGATTGGTATTTCAGGTGATTATACACTAAGTAAAACATGGTTATCAATATTATCTTCCATATATAAATGCTACACACTGTTCCTTTAAGCCATCTGACGCCTTACTGTAAGTAAAACATGTACTTATCTTGATCGCAAATAAACACATTTTCACGAGGACTTATACTGGTAATGTTGAATGTTTGCAAGCTGCCGGTATAATAACATCAAACAATGAGTCCTGGGAAAAGCACCACTTCGAGCCATAATCACACGTCTGTAATCCGGCCTGAGCCACCGGAAGCCCGGTCTCCTGTGGGAAAACGTTCCATGTGCAGAAAATCTTGTGACTCACTTTAATGTGCTATTAGGTGAAGGCCAGCTAGTGCAGGGATTAAGGGCAGACCTCTGAACGTAAGCACCATATTGACGGCTGTATCACATACCTACTCTATCACTTTTTTTCTGCTGCAAAAAGATGCTGATCATCAACGAGGTAAACCACCAAAAAACCTGATCGCAAACTGTATACAAAGTATTACAAGAACACCATACAGCCTACAAATTCTGATCGCTATGAGTAAATTGGTATTCAAATGAGCAAGGAGAGGAAAGAATGCAAACATGGCAGCAATACAAGACAGGCTGGTTTGTCCCCCTTCTGAGTAAAATAGGTCATGTTCTTGTAAAGGCTCAAGAGAGAAAGCACTCACTGGACAGGTTCCAAATATTCACAGATAAGCCAAACTGCGGACAGTGCTGCCAGTCCACCTTTAAAGAGGTCGGCTTGAGATCCAAATGTGTGTTTTGGGATCAGAAAGAAGACATCTATCTTAAGTGGTTTCCAGTCACGGCTTGGAGTTGACTCGAAAACCTCTGATGTAACCTTGGGTTTTAGAGAGCTGAAACCAAAGAGGCATCTTGTAGAAACCAACGTGGTTGTTACTTAGAGAGACCGCAATTTAAGCGTGTCTCCGTTCCCACAACTTCCTCCTTTAACATGCTTATTAGTGTTGCTACCCAGAATGTTTTTATCTCATTTCTTTCCCAGAACTTTTACATGACTATAAGAAAAAAAAAAAAAAGACAGGATATTTTACCCAGATAATGACATGTATTACAACTGTTATAAACAAATAATAGCCCATTTGAATGCAATCTCATTTAACAATTTGTGAAGTGAAGAATCACACAATGTTTGCCTCTAAATGGTTAAAATTGAATCTTCCATCTGCAAGTAATATCTCTTATTTAAAAGCTGATTTAGCTGCTACTTATAAGCAGCATCTACAATCTAGGATCCCATCGGCTATCTGCATAAAGATGGAGCTGAGATATGACTTCTACTACCGGTTTGTTTTAGCCTCTGCAGGTAACAACCATTATTTCTGGGGTTTCCAATGTAGCCAGCAGACATCCGGGCCAAGATTTCCTCTTCCGTGGGCTGTGTTTACGGTCCAATAAGCATCTTGGCACCGGAGAATGGAAGATGGAGTTTAGAGATGACGTCTACTACCGGTTTGTTTCATGTTTCAATGCGGATTTAAAAAAAAAAAAAGGCTAATAAAAGACTAAGTTGTTGTCACATGAAAGCCGCTTGGTTTCGAGGCTGCATTTCAGCCAATGCCAACTGATACTTGCATTCAACCAAAGCGAGCTAAAATGTGAATGGTCAATACCAGTTACATTACATTACATTACAGTCATTTAGCAGACGCTTTTCTCCAAAGCGACTTACAGTCAGTAGTATATTACATATCATTCACCCATTCACACACTGATGACAGGCTACCATCAAGGTGCCACCATCAGACTCTAACTAACATTCATCATCCAGTCCACACCGATGGCAAGCCTTCAGGAGCAACTTGGGGTTAAGTGTCTTGCCCAAGGACACATCGACTGCCGAAGCCGGGTATCGAACCACCGACCCTCTGAGTGGAGAACTACCTTACTCTCCACTACGCCACAGCCGCCCAGTTAACTACAATTTGACTACAAACAGAAACCCAAATCTTGCCTACAGACTCTGCATTCACATGCAGATAACTGTTCGTAGATCTGCCTGGTGTTGTCAGATTGGGCTGGTTTCCGCCCAATTGGTCTACTTTTGATTAAGTTGGGTTGGGAAAAAAAACAGGGTTGGGCTGTCAGATGAAATTTGGGCTACTATTGTCAACATTTGGTAGAATATTTTTCCTAAATATTGTTAAAAGAGTTTTATTTATTTGATAAATGACTCATTTCATTTGGAAAATATTTAATTGATGTGAGTTGACGTCGCTTGGGATAACAGAGGAACTATTTATCTTGACGTCATTGTCACTGACATTAGAATTGTGTCTGGGTCGCGATAGCATATTTATCTCACAGTTTATCTTTTGTTATTTGATGCAGATATGAAGTTTCGTATGCTCATGATCTGGTTTCTATTGTAATAGTTGTATGTGATTCCTGGCAAGGTTTTGATTTGGGCTGGTTTTTATTGAATTGTGTAGATTTTAGGTTGTGATTGAGGCTGGAAATGTTATCTGGCAACACTGGACCTGCCTCAATCCGACCTAAGACTATTAAGACAAGATAAGTCCTAGTAGTTTGCTAAAAGTAAGTGGTAGATGTTTGGAATGTCCAGCTTCTGCCACTTGAAGTGGTAGTAGAACAAATTAACAATTGACAAGACCTACTGAAGAAAACACATCAGACTGGCAGAGGGTTAAGGAAAAACAGCTCTACCCAGGATTACCCTGCTCCTGAGAACTGATTAATAGCCTCTAACCTGAAGCTGGTGAGCTGTGGGTCAGTGTGCAGCCGGGGCAGTCATTTGGTGTTATTTCAGACAAATGACTAGGCTGTCTCTGACGGACCGCGAGCTGCAGCTTCACGGACAGTGTGGTTCAGTGCAGAATTCAGCAGACCGGAAGCACATTGTGCGTAGTTACATTTATTTTACTGCAAGGACAGCTGTAGCATATTTACTGGCTTGTATGTACAGTACGTTTAAGCAGGTTTTCGATGGTTGGAGTCTGAATCAAACAATGGCGAGAAAACAATGAATTGACGGTGATCATTTGATCCCTAGAAACCATACCTTCAAGCTCCTCAACCTACACCCTCTGCAAATACAATGCAAATATGTTGCTGTTCGCACAGTGATCAGCGTGGTGGGAAAGACTGGCTGATGCAGACCAGGAAACGCAGGCTGCCTTCATGCAGACAGGGATAGAAGAAATGTTTAAGTCTGCAGGACTTACATTGTTTGTTTCTACCTCTGCAGTAAAAGCACATTTCAGCCAATTCATTCTCTCGCAGGAGATCATTGCTACTCAGGGAGTGATTGCACACTTGCATGGAAATGGGCCACCATAAACAAAATGATGATTCGTATCATATCTGCCCACATGGCAGAGAGGAAGAAAGGGAGTAATTTATGAGGCCGGGGACATTTAGCCACACACAAGCCATTGTGAGCGACAGGGAAAACAAGACTCATTTCATGGGAAGTAATGAAAGCCATTGAACAATGTTTCAATTCAGGGAGGTCAAACTTAATGGAGTGACCAGATGTGAAACAGGAGCAGGTGGGTGAATAGGCTTTCCACAATAATAATTAAAACCAATGGAGAATGTCTTGGCCCCTTTAAGAAAACAATTTCATGTCTTTCGACAGAATCATATTAAGTTGAAACAATGTCATCTATGGATTCTGAATTATGACTTCTCTTTTAAAAAGAAAAATGTCATAGTTTTGACATCATTGGTACTGTTAATAATAATACTTTGCTCACTTTGGTGGACTGCTGAACAGGAACATATTGACATTGCTTAAAGGACAAACGAGAGGTCAGAATTTAAAACAAATCCCCAAGGTGAACCAAACAGAAAAATGTAGCCAAGCAAGTACTGCAGGCTAGCGAGCTAATCTCACGGCGTGTTTTTTGCCTAGTTACCATTTTAT
Organism: Anoplopoma fimbria; assembly: GCF_027596085.1. Lineage (NCBI taxonomy): Eukaryota > Metazoa > Chordata > Actinopteri > Perciformes > Anoplopomatidae > Anoplopoma > Anoplopoma fimbria. The sequence goes on along the minus strand of NC_072466.1, from coordinate 23,502,269 downwards.
TTTTTGTATAATCACAAAGTTTTCATTTTCAAAGATGTTACAATGGGTACATTTCAGTTGGAATTGAATTATTACACTTAATGTCTTTTTATGACAGAAATTCTAGACAAAGCTGGTTGAAGTCTTTAGCTAGGCGACGGACCTGCAAATAAAGAATTATCTTTGATAATGTAATCATTTCTATTGAGAGAATCCTTGAATGTGGATTTCATGAAGTCCTGGCGTTATCTTTAACAAAAACATATTTTTGGTGGGTGGCTTGCTTCCTAATTAAGCTACTTTATTGCGATACAAGAAGACAAGCTAGCAAGGCTGTCGAACAGTAGCCAACTGAAACCTTTAGCTTATCTTGATCTTTCCCCTGACTCTCACGTTGTAGGTCAATTCGGTTCCTTGAGAGTCTCCAGTTTACGGGACACTCTTGACGGGTCACTACAACCCTGCAAGGGTCACGTTACCAACCGGGGTACTCAAGCCAGCAGCACCGTTAGCGACCTAATCTGCTAGCATGTTTATTGACCGCTGACGCTATATGCTAACTTACTATTATTCTTAATATATTATATATATGAGTGAATGACAAATAGTGTTAAAGTGCTTTGAGTGGTCGGAAGACTCGAACAACACTAGACTAGTAAAAGTACCATTTTACATTTACCATTACACAAGCTAGCAAGTCCAAGGCCGCCATAAAGTAGCCAACTGACCCATTTCCTCGAAACTCTCCCTGGTTATCAGACCACCTGCTGGTTCAACTTTGACCTGCCTCACTTACTGTAGTTGTTCGCACAGCAAGTAGGCATTATTACTGAGAGTTTGGGTGCACTCACTTCCAGGTCTTACTTCTAAATCAAGAGGTATAGATTATCTGCGTGATCCTCTGAACTCATCTGATCTCTCTCTCTCATTCTTCTAACTTGGATGTAGCCATGTTGCTGTGTTCCTGGTTGTCAGTAATCATGTTGGTGAGTACAATGTGATCCTAACCCGTAGAAAATGATGGCCCAATTAACCCTAAACTAAAACTAAACTAACCCTGTATGTAATCATTTTGTCCATGTAAATAATTATTTATGTGTAAATGCCAGTTGGTAGGTACACCTACCCAAAACGAATGCAGTCTGATCCAACAGTCTAAACTTTATAACCTTTCATCATTCTTTCAATAATTAGTCAATGCATTCTCGTTACTTATTACTATGGTCTCAAGTGCTAGTGTATAGGACAATTTTTTTTTGTACAGATATTGTCTCTCTAAGTGTAAATGCCACAAACTTTGAAATTCTGATTAAAAACCAGAATCCAGACTACCCTGTTACTACTCAGTTACCCAAGCATTATCTACAACACATAGAGCTTCTGTCACGGAGGTGTTAAAGGCATGTGAAGCAGTCAGTGGGCCGTGTAATGCAACCTGCTATCCGTGTTGAGCTGGATGAGAGAGAATGACGGAATGATGGACAATGTGTCACAGTTCTTCCTCCATACTGTCAGTAGCTCCATACTCCCTGTCACTCTGTCTCACTCACCTAATTGGCTCACTCTGTTCACCTGCCTGTCACTCTCTCTCAGTTCACTCCGGCCACTCCCAGTTCCACTTCCAGCTCTCAGCCCAGCCCCCACTCTCTCACCACACTCTCCCTCACTCACCTAATCAGCCTCATGCAGTGCACCTGTCTGCCACACCCACCTCATCAGCACAATCCCTCTCACCTGCTCACTCTGCTGCACCTACACCCTGCAGTATTTAAACCCCAGTCAGTCACTCTCTGCCAGATCGTTGGTTGCATTTATGTCAGACCTTCCAGCAATTTCCCGTGGACTGATTTCCCGTTGCCGACCCTGCCTGTCTGGACTTCCCTGCCTTTCCTGTGCCCCGGTCAATGATTCAGCCTTCTGTCCCCGACCACCGGATTCCCCTACCTTGCCTTTGCCTCGGTTAGCCACCTTAGCCTTCTGTCCCCGACCGCGAGTTTAGCCTCCGCTTCCTCTGGTTTCCGTCTGCCTGATCCCCTGCCTGTTTCCTAATGTGAGTCTGACCCTGCCCGTCTGTCTGCTGTGTGCTGAACTTTAAATAAAGCTCCAGAACTTTATCTGTCTCCTGCTTTTGGGTCCACACCACATCCGTGACACAATGAGCAAAAAAAATAGAAACATCATGAGCTAGATCAGTTAAGTGTTGCAAATTGTTGCCTTGTTTACTCCCTATTTCAGATAGTCATTTCCTTTCTACTTCCTTTCCGAGACCTGAAGTTGTGCCTGTTTTTGATCGACTTCCGAGCTCAAACACCCAAAATAGAATTGAAGATAAGCTTCACTAACCCACTTGTCTCAGAAGCAGTGGAAGCATTTGAATGCATGGGAGCAATAAAAAAAAAATCTTTATTAAATCAAATCAGATTGAAAATGAAAAAGTTTTCTGAGGCAACACTAGAACCATTTCAAAGGCCATCTCTTACTAGATTCCTCTGCCGTATTTCTGACGACATCATCAGAACAACAAACCTTGTCTATAAAGGACATCTGCGTTGATTTGCTTTAATGCTCGTGCATTATATTTCTGTAATCCTTGGAAGTAGCACATCAACATGGAAATGGAAACATAAAAAAAGACCCTTGCCAACCTCCCTCCACCCTTTCCCCAACTCAAACTCGCCTGCATGTGGCATTCCAGTTGCTAAACTGCAGTTTGCTAAACGAAGCGAGGTGGCGGTTTGAGAGGCACAAAGACTCCTTTGTCCTCAATGGGCAAGAAGTTCTTTTTTTCTTTTTCCTTTTTTTTTTTTTTTTTTTGGAGAAAAAACAATTTCTGGTGGTTGTAATGTTCAGTGGAAACAAGCAAGGCGAGGCTGCTCTGCTGGGAAATAATGATAGGAGGGACACGCTCCCACCTGTAGTCAACATCCTGTACAGTAGGTGAGGATGACAGGTACATGTGGTTGCATGTACGATATGTCTGCCAAATGGGTTTGGAGGTATTAACTATTAAGTCAATGACTGCACCCACATTTCTAACGTGTTCTTAAAGGCGAACGCCACCAAAATTAAGAATTATGTTAATGTTTATGTTAAATATGTTATTCCCATGGCCTCGGAAAGTTCGGTCAATATCTGAGAACACGAGTTACTCTCTCTACAAGCCTGAAACCAGAGCATTTTAACACGGGCGGGAGTGTTTTTTCTGTGCAATTTATTCATACGTCCATGTTTTTGTCAAAAGTGCGAAAACACGTTTTTTAATTTTTGTTTTGTTTGTCATGTGTTTGTGGTGTTTCAAATGGGCTAAAACTGAATGTCCTTGTGCATCCCTATGTATGTACTTAAACGCGAATACCACACTGAAAAAGCAGTGTAATTTATTTTTGGTACAAACTTTTGCACTCATTTTCATAATCAATGAGCTTTTAGCAACTAGTGTTTAAAAGACATGGATACATTGTTAAATGTGTCTCAATATCTATAACTTCGACTTCCTGGATCGTATTTCATTGTCTGAACAAACATGCCTCTTGTATTTTTTTTTACATTTTTTATTGCAGTGCTTTTTTTGCTCGGAACGCCATTGTGGCCACCATGGAAACGCTTTCTTATGCATGGGCTGAAGTCTGTGTTTAATTCAATTCAAGGACAAACCAGAGATGAGCCCACACAAACATTTTTGAACACAAATGGCTCTTGATACACAGAAGCAAAGTTCCACTCCCCCTTTGTCAAGACAGCGTTCCACTAGCCTCGGCCAGAAAATTCATTTTCTCATAGCAAGGGTTTCACTTATCAGATCTTTCTAAAAAGCAGAAACATGACACGGGAGTTTTTCCGTCCACTACTGTACGGAGTAGTAGGCAGTAGATAATGAATATTTGTTAGCATTCGCTGTCTTAACGCCCCAGCAATGCTTCTGTCTGCTCGCCCCGGGAGAGACTGTCATGGTCTGATTTGATTATTCTGGAAAAGGAATGCTGCGAACGCCACAATGAAAAAAACATCCCATCTTATTTTCTGCTCCCCTGCGGAGCAGCCAGATACCAAAAAGCAGGCCGACTTTTCCATGAACAGTGGCTTTAGAAAGGGACGATTGTTCTTTCAAAGATTCAAAGCCAAAGCGAATCAACAGTCTATGTTTTTTTCTGCTTGTCTGCGTAACATGACACTAAGTAAGAGCTCTGTAATGCTACCAGCCCATTCTTGTTGAATCCATGACAACACCTGTAGTGACTCAATGTACATGAAGAATATATTTGAGATTCCTCAGCCAGGGGTCTGACTCATCATCGGTCTTAATAACTAAGCAGGGTTGTGTCTGGTCTGATTGATCAGTATCATTGTTTTATAAACCATTTTATAGCTTTTTTTTTTTACTTGAATGAATACATAAAAATGTATAACCCTAACCCTAAAATGATAAGGTTATTAGTCCCCTATATTTCCACAGTTTCTCCAACACAACACCACAGAAGGTTATTTCACTTATGAGGAAATGATGAAAGATGTATTCAAATATCAAATTTTTGATTTCAGGTCCAAATATTGACATAGTTGGGTATTGATTCCTTTATGACAGATTAATTGTCCTCCCATGTGTTATCTTCATTTATAATACCTAATTCTAATTCCTCTATTTTCCAATATTTTGGGAGATGACTTTTAAAAATATTTTAGGGACATGGTTTTTTGTTTGGAAAGTGTTTTTCTGAAACAATAATAAGTTGTCATCTATTTTATTTGGGTTTTCACCGACCGTCTCTCTTTCTTTATGATTTGTAATAAAGTGTCTTATTTGGAGGTATCTATACAGGTGATTTGATGGAGGAGTAAATCGTTCTTTAAGTTGGGAAAGGGATTTGTGTTGTGTCCTGTATGGATTTTACTGCTTTTGCCACAAAATATGTCCAGGAGTTCCTGTGAAAAATGTAGTCACCAAAATTACACGTAAATAAAAAATGTAAGGATGTGTCAAACCAACTTTAGCAGTAGGGCGTGTCAAAGTTGACTGTAGATTTTTACGAGGTTAGTCAGCCCATGGAAGTGAAAACAGAAGTGAGCGTTCAATTTCAATGGAAACCTGTTTGCATCCAGCCGCAGTCTCGTTGGAGTAATAACAGACATTTGCTTATATCTCATATAAGCTGTAGACTTAACAACCTGACTGATCACTTATGTGTTTACATTACAGATTCAGCTGTAAAGCCAATAATGTGGCAGTTAAAACAATTAACAAAATAACTACTGGAAAACCAAAAGTAAGGCTCATGTTTCCTTTGTTTTCCAAAACTCTGTGGAAGTTGCATTTCATACTAAAAAAATAATGAATGACAGCAGGTTCCTCTGAGCCCCGGAGGGGATCTGCATGTATGCAAACTTCCACATATCAAACCTCACCATCACCTTGTGAGTGGCGAAACAAACATTTGGTTGGAATGCAGTTACAGAAAACAAAGCCTACATACTTTACAGTGTATGTGTCCTGGCATGATTGGGTGACAAAAGTGGTGATGAAAAGACATGTGTTGCCTAATAGGGGATGACACCGGTTCCAAACATGTGAGTAGGCCTGGCATAAACTTTGCCATACATCAGTGTCAGTTTGTTCAGCACCATCACCAAACTCTTTGGTACATTGTTAATTAAGCTGTTGAAACATTCCCCCAAAATATTTTGAAACTGACCAATGGGGGGCACCGGTGTTGCCAATATAGGGCGTGGCCCGGCCCAAAATGAACCCCCTGGAATTGCCGCTTGGGGCTACATTTAAAAAATATATTTTTACATTAAAAGTAAAATCACAAATCTGCTGCTATGTTGATCTGACACTATTGTCTGGCAAGTAGAAAAAGAGATCTACACTATACTTTGTCTGTTTTGCTACTGTATCTTGAGGAATGATGCTGGTTTTCCTGAGAAAAATACTTCAGAACGTGCAGAGGTGACATCTGTTCTCGCTACATTGACGCCCGATGTGTGACCAGAGCTCCTCAGTAGCGACGCTGTGTCTCTGACCTTTGTCCCCTTTTCTTCTGGTTGGCTGCAATGCTGGAAATTCAGGAATGTGTCTTCTTTGCATACCTTAGCCCACGCGCTGCCAGTATACTTCACCCTACTGCCAATCATTTTCAAAAGCATACCATTGTGTTTTTGGGGGGAATTCTAAAACGTGTTTTGCCACTGGTTTACTCTAGAGGAAATCCGCCTGCAGACTTTGGACTTGAAACAAATCCTGATTGAACATGCAAAAATCACCTGTTTGCTCCTTTAAGCCAATTGTAGAGAGAAAAAAAGGCTGCAGCCCCTACCACCCGCTACATTTGCACACACTTAGGTTGAAGAATGACTTGAGTTACAAAGAAAAAAAGAAAGAACTGTGAATATGCAACATCTTGTTAGCTTGTTAAATGTACAACTAAGAAATGTTAATGTGCAGCTCGAGGTCTAGGAAAATACTCCTAAGGTGAGCCGCAGCAAGGTTTGCTCAGCACTACTGAGTGTGTTTGCACGGTGTCGCTGACAGTGTTTGCTCCATATGGCCGTGGCCTGGCTCCAGGTGAACACGTTACACTGGAAACCAGAGACCCTTACATAACAGCCCACCGGCCACATTCTTTCTCTAGCTGCAGTATCTGAGAGGACTGGCTGCGACTGCACCAACCTCATTCCAAAGAAGGCATATCTAAATCCTCTTTTTCTCAGACAGGACAGTTATTAAAAGTGAAAGTTGGCACCAGTAGCAGCAGTGAGTTACCACAGTTATGATATGAAGTGATGTTTTATGTCAGGCTACGCCATGGATGGATTCTTTAACAAGCCGTGACAGCAACCCGGTATTGTTTTCACTGTGTGTGAGTCATTGTGGCAGAATGTTGTCCTGGAGACACCAACTGTGGCGGGAACTATACCCTAGGTTAGGTTTGGAGTACAATGGCCATTGCCATTGGCACGATGTGGTGTTGTGGCTGGTGTTACCACATCACAAGACAGCCTTTTTAAAAGGTGTTTTACCATTTAGACCTTAATTAATGACCGGGATGAGGCAAAGATACTTGGGGAGGGTAAAGAGACAGGTACATACTGGTGTTCTAAAAATTAAGAAGACGTTGTTTGGCCCACTGAGTTGAATTGTTCGCCGGTTTGACCTGACCTAACTGTGCATTTAGCAAATGTACTTTTAGTGGTGCTAGTTTTTGAAAAAGCAAACAAGCGAGGCTAAAACAGTCACTGACTATAACATTACAGTTCCTGTATACATTCCCAAGAGGTCTGAGGGAGGAGCTCATTGCCTAAAGGCAGCAGATGATCCGTTCAGATTTAATGGTTTCCAGGTAAATCCTGAATTTGTTTACATCCAAATCAGATAGATTCCATCCTTGCATCTGGCATTCGGGTGCATTAAATCACTTTTCATTTCATTTTCTAAACAGAAAGAAAATAAATAAATAAGCCGGAACTTCATAAGTTTGCCGATATGTCGCCATTTGTTTTTTTCCGAGAAAATCGTGCAAGATGAAGAAATCAGACATTTCTTCTGAAGAGAGAAAGAGCTCCTCCTTCTTCTTGTATGTTTGTCTTCATTCCAAAACATCTCCACACTACAAGCAGGGTATTGAGAGTGGTACATTTAGAGGATAATTAAGTGTAAAGCTTTAGCTGTCTCTTTGTTTATTCACCAGCTTAATGCATCTTGATCAACGCATCCACCATTGGCAGATAGTCAATGGAGCGTAGAGCTTTTAAGATTCCTTTATACAGTACTGTTAATTGATTACATACAAATGAAATAAATACTAGGCTAAGCAATCCCATTAAATTATACCAAATACCACACAAGTGAGAGCTACATTCTCTAAATGTAACACTTTCCTATTAGTCACTTTACAAATAAACAATTCACATTTTGCTTTGCAAATAAATACGCTTGTGTGCTTCTTTCTGGGAGGGAGATGAGAAGGATGATACCACACTCATGTCTGTGCGTTGAGTATGGAGCTTGCACCAGGGTTTTGTTAGCCTAGCTTAGCATTAAAAACTGGATGCATTGGGAAACAACTAGCCTGGCTCTGTCCAAAGTTATAAAATACAAGTACAATTTGTGCTAGTTATCTTGTTTGCTTGACTTATGCATTAACAGAAATATATTTTAAAAAATTGTAGTTTGAGACAGGAAGTGTCTTCAACAAATAGAGTGCTGCAGGACTGAACCCTAAAACATGGACATGAGTCAGCATTTTTAACACTTCTGGTTCCCTCGTCTGGCAGTCAGTAGGTTTTTGTGAAAAAAGGAGTTGTTACTTACAGCGATTTCCCTACAGGCAGACATCGATATTCCAGTGCCTTCTATTTGTTTCAGTGCGTACTCCTTCTCATCTTTCCTGTAGGGATGAAAAGAGATAACGGGATCAACATTAATAGAGGTCACACAGATTGTTCTCTTTTAGCGACCTTTACAGCATCAACCTCAAGTGCCCGGGTCACTGCCCCCCCCCCCCCCACGTGAATCATTTCCACCCTAGATGTGAAACGCGGATGCTCAGGATTCAGACTACACACCTGCTTGGCTTGGCAGCATTTTTGGCCATGACTACTCTTTGTTTTCACTTTCTGACATTTGCGGGACAGGCCTTTGTGAATCACATTTGTGTATGAATAGCAGTTCAAAAGTGAAACGTGAGACGACAGGGTGGAGCGTGTTCAGCAGACAGATATTGATGATTTGAGATAAGAAGTGTTCCGGTGTCTGAAATACAATATAAGCCGAGAGCAGGGGAGAAACGTGGGGCTAAAAGGAAACTGTTTCTATTTTTAAAAAACAGTGCAAAGAAGCATGATTTGAAATATTAAGACAGTCTGTGGATGGTATCCAATAACAACTTAATTCAGTGTGCAGCCCGCACAGATCAAACAGGTCTCTGTGGTGCTAGAATCAAACGCACTTAAACCTAATTTTGCACTGGAGATGGTTATGGATTAAACAGAGCTCTCAGCCACACATCTTTAATACTAATTGAGCTGCACAGATGCTCAGAAGAGCTCATAACACTTAATCTTTTGGTCTGTAAAAACAATTTCCTCATATGAGATGAGTCAAATTCAGATAATAAAATAAGAGCTCCGCTGTTCAAAAGCAGAGGAAATAAAAAGACAAAAAAACTAACAAAAACGAAAAATACTACAACTATTTTGATTGTAACAGTTGTGAGCACTTCTCACTTAAAGGGGAACACCACCTTAATGAAGAATGCCAATATCTGAATGGTGTGGAAAAGTTAAGTCAATATCTGCGAACATAAGCACATTTGAGTTTCAGCTCTCTAATTTTGGGATTTAAGTGAGAGCTGTTTATGTTCAATTATATTTTTGGACTGTCTTGGACCACAGGAATAACATGAATGAATCTTGAAAATGGACGTAGTTCCCCTTTCACATGAACTTCAAGAGTCTGGCGGCTGCATCATCACACGTTCTATTTTGTATTCCGAATTCATCTGCCAATCTCCCCGCTAATCAATTATAAATGTTTTGCTCTTTAAATTGTCAGAAAATTCCCAAAAAATAGCCATCATAATTTCCTTAAGCCTAAAGAGAGGTCTTCAGATTGCTTGTTTTCTCAAACCAACAGTCTAAATCCAAAAGACGTTTTTGTTTCCTATAATAAAAGAAAAAAACAAGAAGCAATTCTTCACATCCTCTGTTATCCAATAATTTGTAAATACACTGTGTTTGTTCTGTTTTTATGTGTGAGAATCACTCTGCATGTTATTTTTCAAAAGTGCTATGAAAATAAAGTGTATTATTAATCGTATTTGAGAGGCTGCAGCCAGGGAATTAATGGCATTTTTGCTTGAAAAATAATCGAAATGTGTGCAAATCTGATTAATCTCTCAGAATAATGTTTCAAGTGGCACCGTAAAGTTTTGCAATCTGTGTGGTCTTGCTAGTGGAAGAGAAAATTACCACAATGGCAAAACAACCAATCAGAGAACTCCGTCTCACTGACTCCCTCTGATTCAACACACTGGAACAGCTGCCAAGCCATCCAACAGTGAGGGACACGCTAGCAAGATCTACAGACGACGGTCAGCCACACACAACCAATCGACACCAGCCAGGGTAACAGTCGGCGGGGTTGGTCGGCCCACAGCGGGCCTGTTTTAGCTGGTTTAGCGCGTGCTAGTAAACGCAAGCAGCAGCGGCCTCTGAAATGACGTCACTGCGGTTTGCGCGCATGCCCAACACCAAATTTGGAACACTGTGGTCTGCAGATGCACTGGTAGCTGGAACCACAAACCTATGCTTAAGACAACCACCAGAGACGAGCAGCTCTGCAACTGTCTGAACGAAGTTTACTTTGGACCCGCGCAGACGACCCAACGCTTTATGTATTATTATAGTTTACCCATAGTAGACCTAACATGGCACATGGACAGGGCTCGAACTAAAAGAACTGAATAGAAAGCGACTAAACTTAAAAACATAATCCAAGAAATTAAAGTTGTTTTGGACACTCAAGAAAGTTATTCATTCTGCAGTGTGAATGCTGCATTTGCATGTATATCATTCATATTTGATGGTTATCAACAAAATTATTATTGAATACCACTCACTCAATTTTTTAAATAACCCAATGTCTTAGGGGTGGACTTGAGAGTTATGGTTTGCGTTTGTAGTCCGAGTAGTATTGACCGATCACGTTCGAGCAGGGTTGGATGAGAGGAGGAACCCATTGACCCCGAAATTAATTCTGGGAACTTACATGTCCCGTCTGCAGCAGAGAGATGCACCGCCACTGGTGCTTTTGTTTATCGCCCTGGCTCCTGTATAGGCACTAGGATTATATGTATATAGAAGTGTTCCATCTACTTCTTTAAAACACTGACAATACATCTTCACATCTTGTCAGAGACACACTCCTCCTTTTTCCTGCCAGCTGGGACTAACTGGCCTAAGTTTCATATATCCCCTAGGTGTGAAGCCTGTGAACATTCAAAAAACATGCACGTGTAATAAATCATTTCTGGAACGTTGCGCGCTGGGGGACAGAAAGTGTTTTTTGCCACCTTTCAGTTATCACTTAAATAAAGCCCTACAGGTTGAGTTCACCTGTAGAGTGATGCCATCTATCCCCAGGGCTTTGCCAACAGCCTCTGAGAATAAAGATACAGGTGGACAGCAGCAGCTCTCCACATTTCACTTACAGATGTATAGCCTAATTCGCCAAGGACAGAAACAACCACGATATAACATGTAACAAGCTGTAGTATTGTGTAATCAGTAGTTAGGTGAATCAACGTAGTAGTCGGGCCCATTGCTTTGAAAACATCTCTGCAGTAAAAGTGACATTATCTTCATAACGTCTCCAGTGTCTCAGAGCTAGCCATAGGTCTGATTAAGAGTTGAGAATGTGTTGGAATATTTCAGCCCTTTCACTGTATCTCTTCTTTAATCTGTTCAGCGTCTTTCAAGGAAGCCCTTAGATGCACTAATTACACCGTATTCCCGGCACTAAATCCATAATACCCTTGAGGATGTTATTACCTCACAGCATTAAACAAAGCCCTCAGTCACCTTTTGACCTCACGTCACATCTCTATTATCCAATGTTGTAGAGGAGAATGCAATAAGACCCCACCTTCAGCCCTGACTCAGCTTTACAACTCAGCGAGTCAATGAACAGAGGATGTTGCTTACTGTAAAATGACAAAGATATGAGTAATGCAAATTGCTAATTCAAGGCCCCACTTTTTTCCTCCCGATACAAAAAACTACAGCTATTGGCTTATCTTTTAAAACTGATCTTTTTGTTCTTTTATCTCTAATGTCACCTATAACTACTTTATAAAACTATAACATCTTTATAGATTTAAAACACTGCCTTTATAGAACTTTATAACAAAATTGCAGTTTTATAACCACAGTGACCTGGATGAAGATTGGCCGCATCAGGGCCAATACCTGATCCCTGTAATAAGGTCATTAAAGGCACCAAGATTAATCTAGAATGTGGGATCAGAAAATCACACTATGTCGTACTTTGTTTGACCAGCAGCCCAGACAAACTAAGATATATGTTTAAAATGTAGGTATTAAACACATGTTTACAATAAAGTAAAATAGTCACGGTCATCAACTGGGTATTTACCAGTTGTACTGCTGTATAGTGACGCCGGTGGCCTTGCAGGGCAGAAACGTGAGAGCACATCTGTCCACCATCCTGCTGCTGGTTACACTGTATCCACACGTCACACGCAGCAAATAAATAAAACAATAGAGTCTAGAAAATAAAGTCAGTGCACGGTGTTACAAATGTGTGTGTGTGTGTGTGTGTGTGTGTGTGTATGTGTGTGTGTGTGTATGTGTGTGTGTGTGTGTATGTGTGTGTGTGTGTGTGTGTGTGTGTGTGTGTGTGTGTGTGTGTGTGTGTGTGTGTGTGTGTGTGTGTGTGTGTGTATGTGTGTGTGTGTGTGTGTGTATGTGTGTGTGTGTGTGTGTGTGTGTGTGTGTGTATGTGTGTGTGTGTGTGTGTGTGTGTGTGTGTGTGTGTGTGTGTGTGTGTGTGTGTGTGTGTGTGTGTGTGTGTGTGTGTGTGTGTGTGTGTATGTGTGTGTGTGTGTGTGTGTGTGTGTGTGTGTGTGTGTGTGTGTGTGTGTGTGTGTGTGTGTGTGTGTGTGTGTGTGTGTGTGTGTGTGTGTGTGTGTGTGTGTGTGTGTGTGTGTGTGTCCAAATGTGTGTGTGTGTGTGTGTGTGTGTGTGTGTGTGTGTGTGTGTGTGTGTGTGTGTGTGTGTGTGTGTGTGTATGGTGTGTGTGTGTGTGTGTGTGTGTGTGTGTGTGTGTGTGTGGGGGGGGGGGGTAAACACAGTCAGGGGAAGCTGTCTCCGCGTGGACCGTAAAAACGACACTTGTCCAAATAAATAAAAGTAAACATTAAACATTAACACCGTTGCTGTGTTGTTTTGGAGAGGAGGAGGAGGAGGAGGAGGAGGAGGAGGAGGAGGAGGAGAGGAGGAGGAGGAGGGGGGACGTTGGTGAGTGAGTGAGTTACATGAAAACAAACAGACACAGGGCATCGCTGCGGGGGTCCCGGTGTAACGGCCGCTGTACCCACACACACAGCCTCCGTCAGTACGGCTCTGTTCTTACCCGTCTCTGCTCTTAGCTTTATAAACGTGCCCATAGGTTCTTACCCGTCTCTGCTCTTAGCTTTATAAACGTGCCCATAGGTTCTTACCCGTCTCTGCTCTTAGCTTTATAAACGTGCCCATAGGTTCTTACCCGTCTCTGCTCTTAGCTTTATAAACGTGCCCATAGGTTCTTACCCGTCTCTGCTCTTAGCTTTATAAACGTGCCCATAGGTTCTTACCCGTCTCTGCTCTTAGCTTTATAAACGTGCCCATAGGTTCTTACCCGTCTCTGCTCTTAGCTTTATAAACGTGCCCATAGGTTCTTACCCGTCTCTGCTCTTAGCTTTATAAACGTGCCCATAGGTTCTTACCCGTCTCTGCTCTTAGCTTTATAAACGTGCCCATAGGTTCTTACCCGTCTCTGCTCTTAGCTTTATAAACGTGCCCGTAGGTGCCTCGACCCACTTTGCAACCTTCATATTCGAACAGATCTTCTACTTTCTCCCGCTCGGCCGCCAGCTTCGCTTTGAAGTCGTAATCCATTTCAACCCATAAATACGTCTTAATTTACAATAAAATAAAATATTAATTATTACATGCATTAATTAAATAATCTGCTCGTTTTTATTCCCCCACCATTTCCTTGTTTGGGATTTTGGTCTGCTCCGCTTAACGTTCACTGGCTCGTTGACGTTTCTAATTGGCGCGCGGGGCTTGCAGGGAAGTGTAGTTCTTTGAGGCAGAGCCGCGCCGGCCCGCTGGCTGAGCGCAGGGAGCAGAGAACTACAACCCGCAGGGAGCAGAGAACTACAACCCGCGGTGCTCTGCGGACGGACGCTCAGGAACAGTGGTTTGGATTTCATGATCAAACTGATACTTTATGCTCTTTAGACGTATTTACAAATATGTCAAACAAATATAATATATATATATATATATATATATATATATATAGACAATAATAATATAATAATAATAATAATAATATATATATATATATATATATATATATATATATATATATATATATATTATTATTATTATTATTATTTTCAAGGCGATACATACATATATACAGTAAATATATAATGTAAGATGCTGTACATTACTGTCAGATACTAACTCAGTGCCACCGCCCTCCTGGCTGGTTATTTCATTTGATTATGATCTATTTATTTATTTATTGTGTATCATGAATGGCATTTCCAAAGCATGTAGTTGTGGACATGTGCAGCTAGAATGGACTTTATAATGCTGATACAGTACACACTATCCCTAGTTCACTTTCTGTATTTCCTTGCACTGCAGTCGTCTTAACAGGCTCATCTGATAACAGTTATGTCTGTGTTATGTGTGGTGATATTATATCCACATATGAAAACTACAAAGCTGTATTTGTTAATGTCAGTACGGTTTACAAACAATAAATGAATGCATTACGGTCGTGCGGCGGTGCAAGACAGTGTTTACATTTCCAGACATGTACTTCATATGGACAGTTTACCCAAAGTAAACTAGATTATAGAGTCTAGATTATAGTGTATTATAGTGTATTATAGTAGATTATAGTAGGTTATAGTGTATTATAGTAGGTTATATTATAGTAGGTTATAGTGTATTATAGTAGATTATAGTAGGTTATAGTGTATTATAGTAGGTTATAGTGCTGTATTCACGCACTAAAGAGGTACACAGTCCCACGTTTTGGAATAGGGTCTGATATGAGCATGGCTCACTGTTATATGAACATGGTGCTTTATTAAATAGTCTACTTGTTTGTTTTGAACACTCTGCAGGCTGCAAAAGGGAAATATAACGTCACGTGAGGAAACCCCTGTTTCTGCAATGAGTGACAGGGCCCTGGACCAATCGCGTGTGAGCAGACGGAGCCTCGCCACCCGATTGGCCGGACGCGAGTGTGACGCCAGGGCGGCGACTGTATAAATACACGGCGCCGCCAGCAGTCAGTGCTCTGCACAGTATGGCCGGCGATATTAGCTAGCACTCGCTAACGGTATTCTCTGCAAAAGGGAAGACGGTAACTCAAGAAAATCAACACCTGGATTGCTTAAAGGACTGTACCTCAATAAATTATAACCGACCGAAGAAGGATTAATCACGTTGTAAAGGCTACAACCGAAGTTTAATCCCTGTTTTTGTTGGGTGTCTGTTGTCTCATGATGGAGGATAATGGTGCACATTTCTTCGAGGGGACGGAGAAGCTGTTGGAGGTGTGGTTCTCCCGGCAGGACGAGGCCAAAGGAACCGGAGACCTCCGTACCATCCCCAGGTTTGTGTGCTCGGTCCCGGCAGCAGAGGGTCGTGTCTCCGGGTCGCCGGCCACATGCTTGGCTTCATTCCCGCGATTCATTCCCGACATGTGACCGGTTCAACGCCATAACGCGTTTCTTTGGTTTGTTTTCATCCGTTAAGGACTCCTCTCTGGAGTGCTAGTGTAGCTAGCTAGCCGGCTAACCAGGGACGGAGCCACATTGTGACACCAGGGGCCCCAACCAGGGGCTCCACCAGGGACCTAGCTAACAGTCACCTAGCTAACAGGGACCTAGCTAACAGGGACCTAGCTAACAGTCACCTAGCTAACAGTCACCTAGCTAACAGGGACCTAGCTAACAGGGATTTAGCTAACAGGGACCTAGCTAACAGGGACCTAGCTAACAGTCACCTAGCTAACAGTCACCTAGCTAACAGGGACCTAGCTAACAGGGACCTAGCTAACAGTCACCTAGCTAACAGTCACCTCCCCTTAGCAGAGCTGAGTCATTCATTCTCCTCCCGCAGAGAACACGCTATCAGGCCGCTGTAGGGCTGTGGCATGAGCCTCACCTGTCCCTCACCTGTACGGGGGACAGTGGTGACGTTGAATGTCCGTCTGACAGCAGGTTGTCAGCCCGGCCACGGCTAACAGTTGACGCTAGCTAACTCTGGCTACTTCCAGGGAGAGAAAACACACACATATACACACATATATACATACACACACACACACACACACATATACACATATATACATACACACACACACATACACGCACACACACATACACACACACACATACACACGCACATACACACACGCACTCACACACACAGTGAGTGTTAGGCTTCACACGAGGCTCTGTCGTAAGCTGAACGTATCTGTCAACACTAGGCTGTATCCAGCCTCCTTCTCCTCCTCTCCTCCTTCTCCTCTCTCCTCCCCCCCCCCGTGGGTGCGCACGCAGTTTACTGCCCCGCATTGGGTCGTTTGATTTCATGACGTCAACGTTACAGCAAAGTGCTGAAACACGCGACGCTCCTGTCTTTACGTGGACGGGCTCTGATGAGGTGATGTTATAGGAGAGTTATAGATTAATGAGGCTATATGAGTCTGCGTCATGAGGGGGGGGAGAGAGGGGGGGGGGTCGGCCTCGCGTAAGACGTCACGCATGCGGTCCCCGTCGTCTCCGCGTGTTGCCTCACCACGGCCCGGGTCAGATCCCTCCGCAGCCCTCCGCATGTTGGTTTCTGCTGAACCGGGTCTACTTGTTTGCAACTACGAGAGTGGAGTCGGTGAATTCACATGATGGTTATGATCAGAGACGCTGAGTGAGCAGGGTTGTTGTTGTTTTGGGGTTTTTCTGTTGTTTTTTTGGGGGGTGTTTGAGATCACATGGCTTATTGTAACGTGAAGCCTTTATTTCTCATGAGGGTTCTCTTAAAACAAGCCCCCCTCACGTTCCGGGCCGTAGGCTCTCCTCCCCTCCTCTGATTGGTTAGAGGGGTCCCCTACTGTGATTTGCTTAGAGACACTTGGCTGTTCATGTCTGGCCCTGGGCGATGGGACATTCAGAGAAAAACCTGGTTAAGAAGGGTGTTGCAACAGACTCTTATGATCTTGTGCCAAAGTAGGAACAAAGTCAGGCATCAGTGGATTACAGTTAATGCTGCGGGCAGTGTTTTGCTGCTTTTTAACCTATTCGTTCAGGTGGTTGTTGATCCTTCAGTGTGAGTGTAGAGCAACTGGAGTTGATACTGGCAACAGCTGGGTTTTTATTTTTTTATAAACAAACCAATGACAACAACCAGTCAACTTTCTCTCTTAACGACCCGCTTGACCCCACCTTTCACAGCACTACTATACTATCAATGGAATGGCCTCTGGCAAGGTTCAAGTCCCAAACTGCTCCACGCCACGGGGTGACTTTTGTGGCCATTAGCCATCAGATCTCTAGAGGTCGTGTTTAAGGAAAGTGTGTGTGTGTGTGTGTGGCCGTTCGGGTGAATGAGGCCCGGTATTAATTTACAACCAGAGGGCAGATTAGCGGCTCAGGAGGGACGCTGTCGTGGATCAGGCTCTTGCTGGACGTCAGCCAATGTCCAAATAAGTCCACAAGGGCATCCAATTCACAAACGTGAAGCTCACTCACATTACCTTCTGCCGTCCTTCCACCGGGGCCCCTGCAGCAGTCTGCAACCGCTCCTGAAGGCCACTTTATGTTAGTTCTACACACACACAGTGTGGGTATCACTGTCCCCTTGGCTCTGCATCTAAATGTTAAGTCGTCACATCTTGAATTATCTGAAGTGACTTAGAGTTATGCCACTATTCCCCCCCCTTCCAGGAATCTGTCATCTTGTTGCTCCATGTCTCTGGTGTATGGATGGAAAAAACTCTCTGGTACTCTCTTCTCTGAGGAGAATCTGATCCTTCTGAGCGACCAGAAATAGCCCGTGGTGTGCATTTCACACTGAAACGTGAGCTGACACAGGTCTACGGTAACGTTGTCCCTCTGGTATGATCCAGCACGTCGCAACAGCTCTGATGTCATCAAGGAGTTAAATTGTTTTTTTTGTTTTTTTTTAAATGGTTCCAACAGGATGAGTCGTACCTGTTGGGGGTTTATACTCATTTGTATAAAGAGGCAGCCAGTTAACTTACTTCAAAAAACGAAATACACAATATTGGTAGGAAAAGGGTTGATTTAAGCTCTGTACTTTTTTCCACTCTCAAAACATGTAGCATGTAACCACATTTTGACCAGTGAGTCAAAAGCTTGAGGGGGTCTATAAGTCAGATCAGTCTGGCACAGTATTGTCTGATTCTACTTCTACTAGCTTATTGTTGCTAAACTTGGAAAAGATGGGAGAGGCTGCAGGCTTTGCTGTTGTCACAAAGTTTTAATGTATATTAAGAACAAGGCACCGTGCTAAAGACCCATCCTAATTTTAGCACTATGAATGGGGCTAAGGGTTGAACTGTAGGCACACTGTATTTATAATACTATTAAATACTACTGCTTCATCCCAGGTTGCCATTGGCAACAAGTTCCACGGAATCTGTTTGAGACAATGGTGGAGCAAATCAAGTTGTTTGACTGAGGGGTAAAAAAAAAAAGTCTGAACTGACCAACCGGCAACACCAGGTGAACCTGAATTTGGGGGGGTGTGGAACGTAAAGGGAAATGCAGTGAGGGGGGGGTGTGGAACGTAAAGGGAAAATGGAAAAGCAAAGAGTCTCGGCATCTTTTGAGCTGGACAAAAAATGTATACTGTAAGCTACAAAAATGGCAGCCATATTTTTAGTGTCTCAACCAAAAGCTGATGTCCTTTTTTAAAAAGATAGTGTTGAGTCCTGTAGGTGTCAAAATTCCAAAGGCTCACTTACTAATCTCTCATTAGAGGCCACAGTCAATAAGTATGAGGGTAGAGGACTATAATGCTAGCTTGTTTGCTTTTAGCCAGCTGCATGACAAGATTATTGGGGTTTTTTGGTCCCCCAGTCATTTGTCTGAGGTGTTCCTAAAGGTTTATTTGTGTGTTTGGTATCTGTGCTTCTATCTACATGAGGTGCTTCAACAGTCCAAGGCCAGAATTCACTGACCAGTAGCTAGTCAATATCCATGACAGATGTAGTCAGACTGGTTTAAGACACTTAACCCAGCGACTCTGGAAAAATGTCTGTGGTTTCATCCAAATTATGAAAGTTTCAAGCAAATGTCTAGAGACCAAATGCAGCTAATAGGGGTGTGTATATCTGTTACTGATTATTATGCAGGTTTGCTCAAAATTATGTGGTAGGAATTAACTGATTACTTAAATAAACAACGTGTCTTTCTAACATTTCAATGCTACTTCCCATCTTTAACAGCATTTGTGTTGTGGTACCATGTGGATGAAGCTGGGGGGGCATGTATAAAGTGTCTCCAGCCAGGCTAGGAGAGGATAGATGGGGTTAATAAATCGCCTTTTTCAAGTCTTCTTCAATACAGCATAATGTTCATTTGGTAAACTGTTCCCATTTAGAGGGAAACTATTTAGGGCGTTGTTTCCTTGTGAGGGGTCGCTACTATGGCTTCGTCCAATGTGGAAGTTTTCTTTGTTTCTGGTTTTACAACTTAATTTAGTTGAAAAACAGGAACCTTTTGGTTGCCTTAAAATGTCTTATTCAGCATTCGATTGTACTTAGCTCCTCCCTCTCGTGTTACTTCTGGTTCCAAAAAAACAAAAACAAGATGGCGATAGCAAAAAATGCCAAATTCAAGGCTTCAAAATGTTACTACTTCCACTTCATGTCACATGGTTACCCGAAACCTCCGTCATTTTGTTTTTTTTTTTTTTTTTATTATTATTATTATTTTTTTTTTGTATTACTGGTGTAGCAGAGGCTTGTAAGAATTGGTGACGTCATGCCAAGATGGCCTACATTTCTTCCTGAACTTTCTTTACATGCAACTTCGAACAGCAAAAACAGGCGGATGTAATTTAACTAGTTAGAGAGTACGTGACTGACTGTTCACACCTGCTTCTTGACCGATTCTGTCACCGCCTGTTAAGAGGACCTGCACTAACGGGTTGTGAAGTCACCGAGGCACATTTCTCGTTCCCCAGAAAAAGCCCGTTGACTACTGCAGGCCCCTTCCAATCTCTCAGAGGGTGAACTATGCAACACTGGCTGCTGGTAAATTCTCCATTGAGCGCTGACGGTCTCTCACTACCGACTCTCTAAACGGCGTCTTCCTACTGTGGACCCTGTGAATGGGCCCAGGCTGCCCTTCGTGTGTGTGTGTGTGTGTGTGCGTGCGCGTGCGTGTGTGCGTGTGTGTGTGTGTGTAAAACATGACGCAGATACATTTGCACTGCAGCTGTCCATTGGGTGGTGGTTGGTTTGAGAGGTGGTGGGGGGCAGACCTGCTGTTGCCAAGGAGAGTGCTGGCTGTGTTGTTTGCCCTTGTCTGTGATTTGCCCAGGAATGATCAAGTGGGGCCAATATCCAAACAACCCAAATCCTCTCTGATTATTGCTTGTTTGATTCCTGATATCTGCTCAGAAGTTTGATTATTTATTTTATTTTTTTGGCCGCCGCCTTCTTGGAATTTGGCTGTCGCAATCTTGTTTTTTGCAAAAAGGGAACGGAAGTGCACATATTTGACTGCGAAGGAGTGACAGACGCTGTATACGGCTCTGGTAGGGTAGCGACCTGTCAATCACAAGGTAGCCCTGCCCTAAAGCATACCTGTCTTTATGGTCTATTTCACTCTAAAAGAAACCATCATTTACTAAACAAATATCATGCGGTATTGAAGAAGACTTGAATCTAGCAATTGAGACCATAAACCCATGTTTACAATGTTTACGGAGGGAATAAATCAAGTGAGAAGTAGGGTCATTTTCTCATAGACTTCTATACAATCAGAATTCTTTTTGCAACCGGAGGAATCGCCCCCTGATGGCCATGAGAAAGAATTCAAGTTTAAGGCCCTTCTGCATTGGCTTCACTTTTTAGAACTGGAGGTTGCCTCCTGGGTCAGAACAACTCTACTTTCTTTCCAGTGTGTGTGGATCACTCAAATTTGTACTGAGATTTCCTTCCATGTATTTAACATTCCAAATCTAGTAAATGAAGGTCAAAGTGCTAACTTTTCCTTTTTCTCTCTCTTTTTAATTTTTAATTTTTTTAGGTTTGAGTGGGACAAACTTCTGGAGAATGTGCATTGTTTGATCATAAGTGTGACAAAGTCTGACAAGCAGGAAGCTTATATACTCAGGTGAGTGCCCGGTCTTTTTACATGCAGTACTGTGTGAGTCCTGTGTTTTCCCAACCGATTACAAGGCAGGCGGGATTAGACAGCGGTCACCTGTAAGCCGCTTGCTTTTCACAGCACAGCCTTTGTCATCGGGTGAAGAGACGGTCACAGGCCCACACACGCATTACAAGCTGCATAGCTTTTATTGTATGAATTGTATCCAAGGTGGATATAACACTTGTACAATTAAATGTTTTTCCATGAGATTGAGAATAATTATGTAAAAATGAACATCCACTCTAATTTGTGTTTTAGATTTTTGGGGATCATGTCCCTTTTTCTTGTTTTCAAACAGGTCTGGCAGGTAAAGCAAGTTGTCATAGCAGCCAGGAAGTTATTTCTTATCACAGTCAAAACAACTTTGCTTATGTGTCGAGTCTAACACAGACTGCAAGCAGTATACTATGGGTGAGGTAGGATTCACAAATACTGTTAGATCTTTAAACCAGTGTCGGTATCACATGGGTGTGGTTGACTACCTTACACAAGTATGTTGTACAACAGCCCTGTGATTAATGTGGTTAAAGCCACCAGTGGCAAGTTTAAACAAATATTTGGTTGAGCTTCTCTTTTTGACATCTGTATTTACTCATGATCCTACCCATTGATAAGACCTTTTCTATAAATTCAGTGGACATACAAAAAAGTAGCACATGAGTAGAATAAGCAACTTTGTATAATACATTAGACAGTGAGTACAGACGTTTCACAGCTGTGTTGTGCTTCTTTTGCTTCCACAGTGAGAGTAGCATGTTTGTCTCCAAGAGACGTTTCATTTTGAAGACATGCGGAACCACCCTCTTACTGCAAGCACTGGTGCCTCTGCTGGAACTCGCCAGGGAGTACTGCGGTTTCGATGCCATCGAGGTATGCCCAGTATTTGAGTATATGTAAAAACAGGTCTTATTCTGTAGCTATAATGTATTCTCGAATGTAAAAACGTGATGCCTTTTTCACTTTTCTTATTTTAAAGATTTTATTTACTTAGTGTGTCTGTTTTTTGTGTCTGTTTTACAAATTTATATCAACTGTGTTGGCATAACATTTAAGTTTTTAATTGTATTATTACCTGATGCCAGCAGCTTGTTCATCTCTGACATTTTTCTATGCTCTTTTTCTGCAGAATTTCTTCTACTCCCGCAAGAACTTTATGAAGCCCACCCATCAAGAGTTCCCTCATCGAAACTTCCAGGAGGAAGTGGACTTTCTCAGCCAAATTTTCCCAAGTACGTAAAAACCTTTGCGTTGGAGTGCCAGTGTCGGCTCCATTTTCCCCTCCTGAAAATACATTTGTAAAATTGCACAACTTAATGCTTCATCCACACACTCTTGTCAAACCATAGGGAAGCACATTGCTCCCGCCAAATGGGTGGCAACTTTGTTAAGCTCATTTTCATCTGTAACCGCTGTAGCATCAAAGCATGGTGGAACTAGCTAACTAGGCAGCCCCAAAATGAGTCAAATTTAACAACTTGATTTGTTGACCCATTTAGACATGTCCCAGCATAGGAAAGCACATTGCTATCGCCAGATGAGTGGCAACAGTTTCTAGCCCATTATCTGTAACCAGTGTAGCATTAACTCAAGGTTGAACTAGCAGGCTAGCTACATAACTAGCCAGCTGCTAAATATGTAAAGATTTAACAATTTAATGCTCCATCCACAAACATTGGTCACAGCATAGGAGAGCACATTACCATCACCAGATGAGTGGCATCTTTCTTCAGCTAATTTCCGGTAACAGGAGTAGCATTAAGCGTGGTGGAACTAACTAGCTAGCTAACTAGCCAGCCGGTTAAGAAAAACTTTTTTTTTTCTTTTTAAATTCAGGCTGCACAAATCATAATGAAAATCTAGAATAGTTTCATACAGTTTATTTTCATTGCTGATATAAATTGTATGTTAATAATCTATTCATCCTTATATTAATATACTGTGTCCCTGGAAATTGCTTTAACTAATGTTACAAACCATTGTAACAGTCTGAATGTTGATAGTCTGTAAATTGTTTCCCTTGCCCCAAAGTGAGGCAAAGATACATTTCATTACCTTAGCTGCATATTTCTCCTGTGGTGAAATCAATCCATGTCAAACGACTTTTCCCAGGCTTGCGTGCCAGTTGTTTAGGAAACGATAAATGCAACCTAAATAAAATAAATCTTGCTGATTCCTTTTGTAACCAGTTCTCAATGCCCGACTCTAGCCTCTTGCATATCTGTTGGGTAAAATAGGAAGGCTGAAGAAGCTGCCTTGTGCTCTAGAAACCCAATCGATGATACAATCCCATATTTGAGATTGTGTCGTGTACGGCCACCATAAGGCCAACTACTGTAAAACAAACCTCTTTCCTTTTGCTTCTTTATAGATGGTGCAGCCTACTGTATGGGACGTTTGAACTCTGACTGCTGGTAAGCTCCACACAACCTCCCGAACTTGTCCAAACTGCATTTTCCCACACAGTGTTGTGGTATAAACATGTTATAGGAATTTTCTTCTAAAATAAGTTAGTCTAGTAAATGAAAATGCAGCCAAAGTTTGCTGCTTTCTTCCGTGTTGCATAATTTCAGCCACAGCAGGATATTGCTACACGATAATGAAAAATGTCTAGTTTACTTTCTGGGTATTTTCTGCTTTATATGAAAGCTCTTTGAAAACCTCCTTTTGCTGTGGCGTCATAAACTCTGTCATACCTTCTCCTGATTTTAACGGTCAACTCCATCAGCGATATTTTTACATGTTTTTAATTTTTTTTAAAAAGGAAACACCCACACAGCAGTTACCTAGGTTACAAAAGTTGGCTAATCAAAAAGGTTACGAATAATGACTTTTTGAAATAACTGAAAGGGTTGGTTTGGATGTTTTTGATGAGGGGTTCTTTATACTTTTGTGTTTTTCGAGGTGCAATTATGTTTTTTGTCAATGGAGTCCAGTGGCTTTGAGGGGAGCGATGTCAAAAATCATTATCAATTTATGTGTATGTACATTTCGAATACATTCACCACTTTAACTTGCCGTCAGACAGCTCTTTCTGAAGGGCAACCGGAGTCTGTTATATCGCTGTGTTCATAGCCACAAGACTGCATTGACAAAAACGATAATTTTACCTCATGGAACACAGGGGTTGCTTTTCCACGGCTGCATCAATTGGTTAGTTTGTCTCTGTTATTGTGTGACTTTTGGATCCAAACTAACCTGGCTGCCACACAGCAGTGAATTGCTCAGCCAACATATCTGGTTCCCTCTGCTTCTCCGCACCAGCTAGCTCGCCAATTCCACCATGCTTTAATGCTACGTCGGTTACAGAAAAGTTGGCGAACAAAGTTGCCGCTCGTGCTTTTTCTACCTGTGACTAGAGTGTGTGGACGAGGATTTAAGCTGCTGATTTTTACTCATTTAGTGGCTGCCATGTTACTATAGGTAATACACCCTGATGTATGTATGTAGAAAATCATCATGCAGGAACCCACGTCAGGTCACGTGGGAAAACAATTTTCAAAGGGCTTTGGGAGAAATCTTACACCACTGGGAAGCTACAGCATGATATTGAAGCCCACACTTTTAGTTTAATTACCTGTCACTGTCTTGCATCTACAGGTACCTGTTTACCCTGGACTTACCAGAGTACTGGGAGAACAAGCATGCGGATCAGACGCTGGAAGTTCTGATGAGCGACCTCGATCCAGCCATTATGGACCAGTTCTATATGAAAGATGGTGTTTCTGCAAGTGATGTCACTCGTGTATGTATACACACACACACACACACACACACACACACACACACACACACACACACACACACACACACACACACACAAGCCCTCTGGAGTTGTGATGGAAGCATAGTTTTAGACATTGAGTTCTCTTGTTGCAGATGAGTGGAATTCGTGACCTGATACCAGGTTCTGTGATCGATGCCACAATGTTCAACCCATGTGGATACTCAATGAATGGAATGAAGACTGACGTGAGTTGATTCTTGAGTTGTATATTTATTTTTTTACCCCGCTGCGCCAAACTGCTGCAAACGTATCTCTTTAATGTGACTCTCTTTGCTTGTGTTGTCCTCTGCAGGGAACTTACTGGACCATCCACATCACCCCAGAGCCGGAGTTCTCCTACGTCAGCTTCGAAACCAACCTCTCCCAGACGTCATACGACGATCTGGTCAGCAAGGTTGTGGATGTGTTCAAGCCAGGAAAATTTGTGACTACACTTTTTGTCAATCAGGTTTGTGTTGTTTTTGGTTTTTTTCAAATAAAATACTGCTTTTGTTGAGGGTTTAAATGAAAGTTGCCACTGAGTAAAGCATTTTTTATTTTTTATTTTTTGCCCCTGCAGAGCTCAAAATGTCGCAGTGTCTTTTCTCCCGCCCAGAAAGTGGACGGCTACAAGCGTCTCGACCGCCAGCTGGCTCAATTTAACGAGTACAATTTCGTCTTCACAAGCTACGCCAAGGGGCGCCAGCAGAACCAACAGAGCTGAGGGTCGAGGATGAAGAAGAGGCGTAAAAAGAAAGGCGGCCGCTTGGGGACACTCCCCTCCTGCGGCCGGCTTCACCCCCCACTGAAGAGCCTGTCCTCTTCCTCCCCCTCCTCTTCCTCCTCCTCCCCCCTTCCGCTGCCGCTGCCGTCGTTGTTCAGAGTCTCCCGGTGCTGACGAGGTGGCGAGCCCCGGCTTAGCCTCCAGTTTGAGTTGTTTGCATTGTTGTACCCGTGACTTAGATCTCTTGCATGAAAGCTCTTCTCCCCGTTTCGATATTCTAGCTCAC
The DNA here is from genome assembly GCF_027596085.1 of Anoplopoma fimbria. Taxonomy (NCBI): domain Eukaryota; kingdom Metazoa; phylum Chordata; class Actinopteri; order Perciformes; family Anoplopomatidae; genus Anoplopoma; species Anoplopoma fimbria. The sequence continues at coordinate 23,476,308 of NC_072466.1, read as the reverse complement.
TCTTGCCGTGATCTTGAGGTGCATGCAGAGGAATTGAACACGCTCCGTTCAAGGCCGCCCGTCTGCACCCAAGGCGACGGCCCCTTCCTGCAGGCATCCCCCCTCATCCCCCACAGACAAGGCTTCCGCCCCCACTAGGCCGGGGCCCCTGGCATGCTCAGATCGGTCCGCTCATCCGTTTCCCCGCCACCAAAATTTCAAAAATTCGACCAAACTAACCCGATTCGCTCATCTATTTATTTATGAAGCACAACCAGTTTTTTTTTTTGAGTGCACTTTAAAAAACCTGTTTGCTCACGGTACGAATGAAAGAATAGAAAGCCGACCTTTTATGTCTTTGTCTAACGTCTGATTGAATGTATGAGTCGTGTTAAGCTTTTGGCCATTCTAATCGTCGTCGCTTTGTCGGGACACATTTGAGTTCCTTCGATTGCCATACTCGCTGTTCGATGTTGCACACGTTGGATTAAAGGTTCTCAGCTCATTGGTCGATTTGTAAAGTGCACTATTGGGAAACAAACAACAACAACAAAAAAAAGACGTTCTGCTTTGCTGGGCTTTTAACAGGCCGACTCCCACCAGCGTTCACTCATTTGTGCTCCTACTTAGAAACCGACAATCAATCAACTATTCCGTGTGCCCTTCTATAGGAAGCCTCTGGGTCTTAACACCCCCTCCCCTCCCTCCGCTCATATTTAGCTCTCTAGTTTCCACATTCACATGAAGTGGTTAAAATGTTCAAACTGAATGTAGCACCCCCCCCCCTGTCTTTCGAATGTACACATCCCTAGAGAAAAGCCTGGACCAGGGTTCCAGCTGAATGTACCACTCCAGTAGAGCACCCCCTCCTCCTCCCTCACACAATGCCCTCTGCCGACCAGCCTTTGTGGCATTCGCAGCAGGTCTCTCCCACCTCCGACCCCCCCGGAACTGTGACGAGACTGCGGCCACTCTCTGAATGGGGGGAAAAAATAATGAATCGGGACACTTTTTTGCTTAGTTAGCCCAGCAAAGCATTTCACACATAATGTCCATCCTCTCTGTCTCTTTCCGCCCGCCCCCCATACAGAAATCTGTACACAAACAATAGAGGTCCGCCGGTCTGAGCATGCCAGGGTGATCCCGGATCATTCCACATATAACTGCTGCATAAGCTGCCATTTAATTACATTTATTGTACCCCAGACATTTTTCTTTTCTTTTTTTGCAGTGAGTTGGTCAAAAATGTGACACCCCTAGCAGTTTTGTTTTGTTTTTTTTGTTTGGATCAACACTTTTTAGTCCATTGAGGGGGAAAAAAATCCTGTGACACTATGGTGCATGTGACTACTAGTGCCGTGTTGCTTGACAGTGTAGCGTAGCGCCGTCTCTTCCTCCTCTTCGTCCGTAGGTCTGTGTGCTTCACCTCCCTCCTCGTTTTTTTTGTTTTGTTTTTACCAGCTGAAATCGTTTCTGATGTGTTTTGGATAACGCATGGACTAATTTATTTAATTTTTATCTTCCCTTAAGGTTAACTTGTATTGATCTTACTTCATGTTTGTGGACGAGTGCTGAAGGCAGGTTAGGTTTCTTAATCATTATCTTTTAAGCTACGGTCGGTCCTCCCCGTTCGCCGTTTGGCTCTGCGGCGTTCACAACGCTTCTCCTGCCAGAGAATGCAGTTTTTGAACCTTGAGCCGGACGACGACGCCCTTTGACCTGCTCTCAGCCCTCAGGGCTCAACGCAGTCCTTTCTTTATGGTAGAACTGTGCGTGTGGTTGCATCGGCGCCCATAACTGTCATTCATCATCCGAGGCCCTCTGCAAGCCAGTTGGACCAGTAGATGAAGTTTTAACGAGTTCTTTTTTTCCCCCGACATCCAGTCTCTGTTTTCACATGAACTGATCTCAACTTGCTGTCAAACGACTTAAGGTGATCCGCTAAGACTGTTACCGGTTCCCTTTTTCTTTTTAAAAGTCACAAATGTTAAAACCGCTCAAAATAATGCGAAGCGGTTCAAAGCTAACTGTTATTGGATGAAGTACATTTAGCCGCGTTGGTGTGGATCATTATGCTATTGTTTTATTTTATTTTTTATACAGTGAACTCAAAATGCATTTTTTGCAGTTGAATGGTAATAGAATTTTATACAAAAAATATTTTGTATTTTTTGCTGCGGACCAATCTTTTTGTTCTTTCTTTTTTCTCTCATCCCCCCTTTTTTTTTTTTTTTTTTTTTTTTTTTGTCCAAATGTTTATTTTGTTGTGAAACCAGTTTGTTCTATAGTTACGGGATGACCTTTTCAAAGCTGACTCATTCATGTTCGTTTTTGTTTTTTTTCATCTTCACTCTCCCTTCCTTTTGAAGTCTTCTCTCTAGAGGATGGGAGAGTGAACGCCTCCCCCCGTGTCAGAGAAGGAGAGAAGGGGGTGCGGTTTCAGGATGTACTGAAGGAGAAACTTTGCTGTTATAATTCTTTCTTTTGCTGTTCTTTGGATGGTCAAGATGTGCTAAATATATCTGTGCTACGAGCTTGATGCTTCAATAAAAAAAGATGCTTATCTGTGCAACTTGCCGTGTTCTTTATTGAAAACTGAAGATCGTCCTTTGCGCTAAAAGAATCTCTGACGGATTGCATTGCATATTGAATAATAGAAAAGTAGTGGAACTAATGACATGTCAATTGATTTCCTTTTTAAGGGGAGACCCTACTGGTGAATAGGGTGAACAATAATGAACTAATAGATTTCACCATAAAACTTCTCCAGTTTATTACTCACTTTAAGGCAATTATGTTTTCTGAAATGTGTTTAATATGCAAATGATATATACTAATTGTACCTTTTAGGAGAATTCTCTGAAAGAACTTGTTGACGCAGATTCTGTATTATCAGCAGGAGCCGGAAAACACTGACTTTCTATAAACTCTACCAGTCTCTCATAAAGCTCCGGTCTGAGGCTTTGAGCTCCTCCAGACTCGTCATGTGTCTATGTTGATGTCCATCGTCACCTTCACGCTCACTCACTTTTTGAGGATGGCCTGCTCTGTGCAGATTTACAGCTGTGTCATAAGCTTTCCATTCAGTTTAACCAGTGATGGAAGAAGTATTCGAATCCTAAATTACAAGTAAAAGCCCTACATTTAAATTCCTACCTGTATGTAAAAGTACAGAAATATAATCCGCCCCAATACTGATTCACCAAAAGCTGGACCCTCCACATACAAGTGTATTACTATTTTTTTACTTTACTATCCTATTCTTTACTTTACTATACTTTACTATTCTATACTTTACCATACTGTACTATTCTATACTATACTTTACCATACTGTACTATTCTATACAATTCTGTACTATACGTTACTATGCAATACTATTCTGTACTTGACTATAATATCATACTATACTATACAATACTATACAATACTTTACTATCTATACTTTTCTATACTATACCATACTATACTATACTATACTAATCTATACTTTACTATACTTTCCTATACCATACTATAATATACTATACTGCACTATACTACTATACTATTCTATACTTTCCTATACTATACTATACTATACCATACTATACTGCACTATACTATTCTATACATTACTATACTTTCCTATGCTATACTATACTAAACTATTCCATACTATACCATACTATATACTATACTATACTATACTATACCATACTATACTTTACCATACTATAAGATACTATAATTAACTATAATATACAAAACTATACTATACTGTACTTTACAGACTATCCTATACTATCCTATACTTTACTAAACTATACTATACTATAATTAACTATAATATACAAAACTATACTATTATTTTCATTACTTTACAGACTATACTATACTATACTATACTACAATCACCTGGAAACTTTCCATCAGAAACAGGGGATCTCCATCTAACCAGTGATAAACCTGTGATAATTGAATTCCATTAAAGGAGGTGATTGATGACCAATATTTTCTTCTGAAATGTGGTGGAGAAAAATTATAAAGTAGAATGAAATGAAAGGAAAGAGTACTTCAAACTTGTGCTTAAGTACAGCACTTATACCCAGTTCCTTTCCACGTCAATACTGACTTAACGAAATAACAGAAAGATAAATACAGCTGTTCATCACCTGAGCTACTGACTCAAGAAGAACCAAAGTCAATGCAGCGTGCTCTTTACACTTGTTGGGAGTGGAGAGAAAAGCCAACCACTCAATCATCATTCAAAAATGTTGGCGTCGCCATCAAAAAGCTGTCAGGTCATTTTTAGGTCCAATTTGTTTATTTATATCCCACCTTTCACCTCACTAGGACACTGTCCCTAATGTTTCCTCCACAGCAGCAGTAGTCCATAGAATGAATCCTGACATTGGCATCACACTTTCATGTGTATGGACATGCTACCACCTGGTGGACAGAGAGTTTTCCCTCAGAGAGCCGAGCAGGCGGCAAGCAGCTAAAAAAGAAAAAATATCAAAAATAAAGACAGACAAGGGGGGTCCGCCAAAAGTGGTTTTAATAGAAAGAAAAAAGAAACAAATACAACTTCAATGAAAGTACAAAGACATAAATCCACACATGGAAATAAATACCATAAATGTCAACTTTTTTGCTTATCTTTAACAGATCCTTTATGACATGCTTTTATATGCATAGGTTTTGGTCACTTACTTTGAAATGTTGTCAGTTACTGACAAATTACATGACAATTTTTGTAATCAGTAATGCAAAAAAGATCTAATCTGAATACTTCTAGATTACTATTGACCCTTACATATGAAGTCTTGGCACAAACAGGTGTACAGGACTTTTTATTATTTACCATTTTCACTGTAGATAAAAAAGAAATAAAAACTCCATTATCCATAAATCGGCATCAACAAATTAAACAAATATTAGCAAAGTCACCATTAACAAAACTGGGAGCCTGAGAGGAGTTTATAACTTTGATATACGTTAGAACATATTCAGCATTTAAAATTGGTGAAATCAAATAACTTGTACAAAAAAAGGACGGCATAAACATTTATTTTAAAGAGTAATCAGGGCTAATTATAGTTCATTATTATTTTTTTGTAATCTGATTACGTGAACGTGATTAGATACAATCCGTTTTCTTTTCTTACTCCGTCACCCAGGCCTTGGTAGTAGTAGAGCCCTACAGGCTCACCCCAGCTCCTCATAATAATACTATCCAGTCATTGTTACTAAAAAGTACACCAGTGTCTATGGAAAAAGAGTTAATACCTCACAGTCTCCTAAAATAAAAAATAAAAAGGAATTCCTGTGACTTTACAACCTAATGCTGAGCTGAATTGGTGTGTGTCCACACTGCTTGTAAAGTACTACACTTCCCAGCAGGCCAACTTCAATCTTATAAAACAAGTGTATATAACAAACTGGGGGTCAGATCAGCATGACCTGGACATGAGGCTGGACATGGGCCTGGACATGAGCCTGGACATGGACCTGGACATGAGGCTGGACATGAGCCTGGACATGAGCCTGGACATGAGGCTGGACATGGACCTGGACAGAGCCTGGACATGAGCTGGACTGGACATGAGGCTGGACATGGACCTGGACATGAGGCTGGACATGAGGCTGGACATGACCTGGACAGAGCCTGGACAGAGCCTGGACATGAGCAGGCCCTTGTCGCTTTGAATGACTGTGGTTGTTTCAGTGCGTCGCGTATGGCAGCTCCCCCTAGTGGACAGTTTGTGATGTGCAGTCGGGTTTATGACACTAGGTGGCGGTAGTTCGTTCGAAGCAGGAAATCAACCACCGCTCCACCAAAGAAGAAGAACATCACCAGTGTTGACTTCCGCCGCCAGAACTCACGTGGAGGAGCTGCAGCGTGAGTGCTGCCCACAGAAACACCAGGAAGACCAGGAACACCAGAAAGACCAGGAACACCAGGAACACCAGGAACACCAACATGACGCATTCAGACGGGATAGTGTGAGTCTGACAGCGTGTTCTCATGAGCTCTGCCTTTAAGCGGCCGGATGTGTCTCCTGTTTTAAGATGCTCGTTAAACTGACTGCGTGGAGCCCGCTAACGTTAGCCTAGCTTACAGCTAACGTTAGCCTAGCTTACAGCTAACGTTAGCCTAGCTTACAGCTAACGTTAGCCTAGCTTTACAGCTAACGTTAGCCTAGCTTTACAGCTAACGTTACCTAGCTTTACAGCTAACGTTAGCCTAGCTTTACAGCTAACGTTAGCCTAGCTTACAGCTAACGTTAGCCTAGCTTTACAGCTAACGTTAGCCTAGCTTACAGCTAACGTTAGCCTAGCTTACAGCTAACGTTAGCTTACAGCTAACGTTAGCCTAGCTTACAGCTAACGTTAGCCTAGCTTACAGCTAACGTTAGCCTAGCTTACAGCTAACGTTAGCCAGCTAACGTTAGCCTAGCTTTACAGCTAACGTTAGCCTAGCTTTACAGCTAACGTTAGCCTAGCTTACAGCTAACGTTAGCCTGACTTATAGCTCTGTGTTAACGCAGCTTTCTATAACGGAAGGTTTTTTGTGGTTGTTTTTCTACATTCAGTACGAACAGCATGAGGTCGAGCTAGTGCTGCAGTGCCATGCACATAAGCAGGTCTCTGGTTGGTCTGTTTTACAGGCGTTACACGGGGCAGCTAAGGTGCTGTTAATACTCTAATATTTATTTATTAAGGATGACCTGTCCCCAAAAACAATGGTCCAACCTGTTAGGATAAAGACCACGTTTCTGTTTTCATCATATTCAGAACAATAACAGAATCATAATAAATATGCATGTGGGATAAGAACTGTTTTCCTTTATGCACTTTCAGCACCATGACACCATGTGGTTGTTATGGTCTGCTGTTTGTACAATGTAATCACAGTAAATACACTAGTGGTCTTTAGTGGTCAGTTAAAGCATCCTCTTACATCTCGTACTGTATAACCATGGGCAGGCTAAACCACGTAGCCCATTTATTTTTAGGAATAATCTGGACTGTTTGTCCCTATTTTACTTGCCATCAAAATGTAGATAGCATTAAGTTATTATAGGTGAGAGGAAGGGAGTATAGGTATGTGGTTTCCTTTTGTCATACACATATTAGTCCAGATAGGCATGAAATGAACATTTATTTTAGATATGACTAAATCTTAGATACTTTTAAGAACTAATTGTCCATCTATTTTATATATGAAGCCTAAAATAATGTTAATATGGCCTTTTATTTGTATTATTATTATTATATATATACTGTTTAGCCTAACTGACATAACACGTAACAGTATTATACAATTTAAATTGTATTACATTTTTATATTTAATGTATTATATGTAGTTTAACTTAGGAAAGGACGACAACAACAACAATACCAGCAATTTCCCCAGAATAAACAATAAAAAGCTCCTGAGAGTTAATGCTGTTTAACACATTTATTTCTAAAACCTGCCACGCTTTTTTTTATGTGTGTGTGTGTTGCATTGAACAGCACTGTGCAGTCTGTCATCTTCCCCTGCATTTGTCTTATGTGTCCATCCTCAGAAAACCCAAGACAAAGCGCTCCAAGCGCTTCTTGGATGGCAGAGCGTCCAAGCTGACTGAGGATGTGAAGACCGCCATGATTATGAAGGGGGGGAACTCCAATCTGACCGTGACCCAGGCCCTCAAGGACATAGTAAGTAACCTGACCATCAAGGCATGACTTGTTTCACACAGATGCAAGGCTCTAATAAATGTGGGTGAACTGACCCTTTTTAATTGAAATATCGTAAAGCTTAAAAAAACTATATTTATTTAATTCAATGTTTCGCTCTTTAGGGCTGTGAGGTCTGCCTACAGTGTTTTTTCCTGAACCAGAGTGTGCTTTGACCAACCAGACAGGGGTCTAGAGCCTTAGGCTGCTTTCACACTGAATCAGGTGTTGCTGTAATTCTGTTCATACTTTTCGTTGCTGCATCATTTTTTCCTTGCATCCCCTTGCGGTCCACACCATCACAGGTTAAACGCACATTCTAATAAATGTGAGGACTGCTGTTTTAGCCGCATCGCTTGTTTTGGTGTGTGCAACATGAGACGGGAAACCTGGACAGACAGTGTCTGTGATGAGAGGACGGTGTAGCACAGACCATCTGAGGGATACAGCTGAAAACTAATAATGAATTCAAACAATACATCTCTCTTCCTGCAGTATTCCCTGAAGAAGCCTAATGCTGTGCTGTACAAGAAGTAAGTGAAATGACTAATTGGATACATTGTTTTTTTTATTTTTATGAAATGAGCATTAAAAGTACATTTGACTTGACGTTTGTTTTGTTTCCCTCTTGCATAACATTCTGTAGTTTAATTTAATTGGCTCACAATCAATATTTCATTTCCTGATTTCCACTAGGAATGAAATACTCAGAATGGAGGTTGACATCAAAGTAACAGTATTTATCTGAGCAACAATGACAATTTCCTTAACTTCCTTTCCTTTCGGATCATTGTTATTATAGGGTTTTCTTAGATCCCGTTAGGATGTAGGCCAAAAGGAAAGTCTTATGAAATATCATTTAAATATGTTGTGACTCAAAGCAAGGGACTCTGGTAAATCCTACATGATCCAGCAGAATAATTTTTTTCAATTTGTCTGAGGAAGTTGGATATCATATCAAAGCTGCATTAAAGAGAAAATATACTATCTTTAGTGTTTTAGGGAAAACTGTAATGTTGTCATTGTTTACTGTCTTCGAGTGTTAGGAAATATGTTGAGCTAACCACTGCGTATTTGCTTTTCAGGAAGAATATAACACGACCGTTTGAGGACTCAACGTCACTGGTGAGTGAACGAGTAACATCCCAAACGCTTTATTACAATTAAACCTCTCTAATATTATTCAGTCTCATAGCTAATCATTACTCTCTTTATCAGGAATTTTTCTCCAAGAAGTCCGACTGCTCTCTGTTTCTGTTCGGCTCCCACAACAAGAAACGGCCCAACAACCTCATATTTGGTAAATTCTCTTTTCGCTCATTACCTCACCGTTTTAAATATACATTGAGAGACCAGTTAGATGTCATTTCTGTACAAATTCCCAACTGAATGTACAGTAGAACATGTCCAATGAGTCATACTTAAATAGTTTCCAAATTAAGCATGGCCATTTCTTTTTTCCAACAAATCTACATATGAGCTGTAGTTTGACTGTCAGTGTGTCTTTTTATATTTTATGTTTTAACAAATCACCTGCTGCTGATTGTAAGGGGTCCAGTCAACTCCTACTTTACCCCGTATCAGCTAAATGTCACCATAATCTGATTTAACTCTATGTTGACGTTCCAAAAAAATGTCTGCAGGTCGTCTGTTTGATTTTCATGTGCTGGATATGATTGAACTTGGGATTGAGAAGTACGTCTCTCTGAGTGATATCAAGGTAATCACTTTTTTTTTTTCTATTCAGGGAAATTTTATTTTCAGTCTTGCAGTCTAACTAGAATGAAGGGTCAATACAAAGTGTGTACCTGCCATTTTTAAACTGCTATCCTTTATATATTCTTAGTCAACTGAAACGGCAAAAGCATCTGTGCCGTTGCTATGGTTACGTGCAGTTTGATATACCTTGAGCACTAATTAAAGCAGAAGTTAAGCAGTGGGTTTAGGTGTCCCAGTATACGCCTTTAGAAGACAGCCTACCGGCCAATCAGAAACTACACATGCAACTTAGAACAGATTGCACTTTAAAGAAATAGTTCAACATTTTGGGAAGTACATGTTTTAGCATAGCATAAGGAATGGAAGCTGGATGAAAGCTAACTTTGCTCTGTTTTCCTATGTGTTTTCTTATTGCAGACCAGCAAATGTCCCGAGGGGACCAAACCGATGCTCGTGTTTGCAGGAGATGCGTTTGATATAGACAACGAACACAAACGTCTGAAGAGTCTGCTCATAGGTGAACACTAATTCTACTCAGCGAATGTCTCTCTACTTTATTACTTTATCAATTATTACTGTCCCACTGCTAACATCCGTCCTCGTCCATTTCTTTGTCCCACCTATCAGACTTCTTCAGAGGTCCCACCGTGTCGGCGGTGCGTCTGGCAGGTTTAGAACACGTTCTGCACTTCACAGCCCTGGAGGGGAAAATCTACATGCGCAGCTACAGGTCAATTAGATTTGGTTAAAAATGATATTAAGTTGAATTGGTTTTGCATTTAATTGGTCAGAGGGAAGCTAACATCCCCCTCAACAGAGATATTGATGTTTTGTGTCATTTTAGGTGTCTGTTGAAGAAGTCTGGGTGCCGCACGCCGCGGATAGAGCTCGAGGAGATCGGGCCATCGTTCGACTTGGTCTTAAGAAGAACACATCTAGCTTCAGATGACTTGTACAAGTTGTCACACAGACGGCCCAAAGCTCGGAAGGTAAACATCATCTTTACCTGACTCTTAGCTTATCTTTGATGGGATGTGAGAATGATATTGAAATTAGAGGTGGGTGTACAGGGAAATTGTTGGAACCGGGGTTTTATTTCAACTGTGTTTATTCATGTTTGCTTAAGACCCCCATGATGCTTTTCTGCTCATTTAACACCAAAGTTATTTATTTGTTATTACAAAAATACAGGTTACTCTGCTGTTCATAGATCAGTGCATTGAAAAATTCAAAGTTAGTCCTGAAGGTGGCGCCAGAGGAGAGACCACGTTGCTGCCCTCAGCATGTGCAGATCTTAATGCTACCATTTTAGAATGTCCTAGTCCATGCTTTAGGCTGAGCTCTCCTTATCTGTGCTTCAAGGTTAATGCATGTTAGCATTAAACACCCCACTGACCCTACAATGTGCAAACCCACAGAACTTTACTTCTTGTGTGTGTATATATATATATATATATATATATATATTTTTTTTAAATTATATTATATATTCATTCAACAACCGTTGCAATATTGTAGGGTACGAGGTTAGATGTATTACAGTGAGGTACTAGTAGTGGGAGTGGTGGTACAAATTCAAAGTTTCCTTGTCAGTATTTTTTTGTAAGTGTATTCTTGAGTAGAACATTCAAACGACCAAAATATTACAAAAAATGTTGCTCTGAATACATTAAAGTTAAATTCTCAAACCGACATGTCGTTAACGCTTCTCTTAATCACCGTCACAGATAATTAAGAAGAAGAACATTTCCCGCGACGTCTTTGGCACTAAGTTCGGCCGGGTGCACATGCAGAAGCAGGATCTGTCCAAGCTACAAACGCGTAAGATGAAGGGCCTGAGGAAGAGGAGGGGCGCAACGGTCGCCAATGACCAGGACGCACAGGCGCCCAAGGTGGCCAAGGTGGAGAGCTGAGGTCGCTTCAACCAGCACGGATACAGATCTACGTCCTGGACAAGTCACCTCGTTTATAAGACTGACCGTGTGCTTAGCATTGCCAGCTTGTGCTGGCAAGGAGGGGCACGCAGATCTATTATTCCTGCCCCCCATTGTTGTTCCCCCTGTTTTCCACATGTGACTTTCAGATACTTCTTTGTCTTGAACATCATGAGTGTGTTGGATAAGCTCTCAGAAAAACCACAATAGCATCTGGGAAAAATAAAAATCCAACAAATGTTTTCCGTTGGCAGTTGTAGGGGAAGTCTGCCTGAAATTAGCTGAATTGTCTTTCATAAGTTGAAGTGTGTAAAAGTTTATTTTTATCTGCAGCACTCACTTTAACGGAAATAAAGCGGTCTTGTTATAACGTTGAATTGTTCTGAGCTTTCATTTAAAAAAAAGTTTTTCCTGTATTCACTGTCTGTGCCCCTCATGACTTCTGATTTGCTTATGTTCACGTCATAAAGTCAGACTTAATTTCTCCTCATTCCAGCTGTTGTAGCCGATACCGATCGTGGTTTCGAGATCACTTTTTAAAAGTCTCAACTTTGAATTTACCAAATTTTTAAAAATATATTTTTTTTACCAAAAGTCTGGACTGGGTCTCAGACAAAAAGTACTTTGTTGTTTTAATTTTAGAGCCCAGCTAGGGGGGGGTATCACTAGATTGTCTGATTTATTTGTTAACATCATGACATGAAAATCCCACATAAAAATTCAGCAAATGTGGAATGTCATTTTGCTTGCATTCTCTCTACTGACCAGCAGGGGGTGGCTCTTTGTTTCAAAAAGAAGTCTGATTGAAAAGTCTGAGAAATGACTCTACTTCTCACTTGATTTATTACCTCAGTAAACATTGTAAACATGAGTTTATGGTCTTAATCACTAGTTTCATAAATAATTGTCCCATTTAGAGAAAAATGGACCATAAAGCAGTCCATGACAGTTCATTTAAACCTTTGGGTTGATTTTAAAAATGTATTTTTCAGCATTTGGTTTTACTTAACTCATTTCACTTCATGGTCCATATAAAATGGATGGCGGCGGCCAAAATGTCAAACTCAGGGCTTCAAAATTGTAGTCCACAAACCGATGGGTGACGTCACAGTGATCAAGTCCACTTCTTACAAACAGTCTTCACACACACACACACACACACACACACACACACACACACACACACACACACACACACACACACACACACAGTATAAATGACAATAAAAGAGGTAAATGAAGAGGAATCTCAGCCTGCTTTTTTTGGGGTGTTTTTATGGGAATGTAGAGCTTTCAGAACAATTTGCTGAGTGACTATAGTTTGCATGTTACACATTGTATAGTATGTGTGTGTTG